>NC_026152.1:10217653-10222160 GCF_000512975.1 Sesamum indicum
AGAATCGCTTCAGGGACTTCTAAACGAGCTGGAACATTTTCAGCCGGAATATGTGATTTTGTGACCTTTTTGGTATCTATCAATGCTTCTGGTAGCCTATTTGCAACACTTTGCAAATGTATGATCCGTTGAACTTCAAGTTCACTATTATTTGTCCGTGGATCCATAAAAGACATAGATGTTGCATTCCATGCAATATCTTTTCTTTTAATCTCCTTATCTACTCCCCCTAATGCCGGGAATACTGTCTCATTAAATTGACAATCCAAGTACCTAGCAGTGAATTGATCACCGGTCATTGGTTCAAGGTACTTAATAATTGAGGGAGATTCAAAACCAACATAAATTCCCAATCTCCGTTGTGGCCCCATTTTAGTTCGTTGAGGAGGGGGTATCGGGACATACACCGCACAACCAAACACCTTTAAATGAGATATATTTGGTTCTCTTCCGGAGACCAATTGTAATGGAGAAAATTTATGGTAAGCGGTAGGTCTGAGACGAATTAGAGCCGCTGCATGCAAAATTGCATGCCCCCATGCCGATGAAGGCAATTTTGACCTCATCAATAAGGGTCTAGCTATTAATTGTAACCGCTTAATTAACGACTCTGCCAGGCCGTTTTGAATATGTACATGAGCAATTGGATGCTCTACAACTATCCCAATTGATTGACAATAATCATTGAAGGATTTAGAAGTAAATTCTCCCGCATTATCTAGCCGTATCCTTTTAATAGGATAATCAGGAAAATGAGCCCTCAATTTAATAATTTGGGCTAACAGTCTTGCAAAAGCAACATTTCGTGTTGACAACAAGCTTATATGTGACCAACGTGTTGATGCGTCAATCAACACCATAAAGTATTTAAATGGCCCACATGACGGTGTTATTGGCCCGCATATGTCTCCTTGAATTCGTTCAAGAAACATAGGAGATTCTACATTCACTTTTGTCATAGATGGCTTTGTAATTAATTTTCCAAGAGAACAAGCCGAACATATGAAATTGCTTTTAACAAGGAACTTCAGGTTCTTTAGTGGGTGTCCATGTGAATTTTCAATGATCCTATACATCATTGTTTTACCTGGGTGGCCAAGTCTATCATGCTACAAAGTAAAAATACTTTGATCAACTAACTTCGGGTTAGTGATACTATGTGTTTCAACGGAGCTTATCAATGTGCCATAAAAACCAAAACTATATGTTCCCATTCTTTCTAAAACTTGCTTCTGGCCAGTTTTATATGTTGTAAGGTACAGATATTCGATACCATTTTCATTCATGGTTTCAATATGAAAACCATTTTGTCGAATATCCTTGAAACTCAATAAGTTCCTTTGTGATTTACTAGAATATAAGGCATCATTGATATGTAATCTTGTTCCTTCAGGTAACAAGATTGTAGCTCTTCCGGAGCCTTCAATAAGATTACTAACTCCTGAAATAGTACTCACATTTGTTCTTGTCATTAACAAACTTGAGAAAAATTTCTTGTTTCTCAAAATTGTATGTGTAGTGGCACTATCAACAAGACAATGTTCCTTGTCATTGAGATTTGTAATGGCTTGATCCATTCTATGTACATGAGATAGATATATAATAAGTAAAAGAAACACTTCATTCATAAAATATAAAAACATTACAAGATTAAAAGAAATACCCTATCAATGAAAATAAACATAACTAAATATTGGAAACATACTAATAACATTTGGGGTAAATCTAATCAACAAGTATGTCAAAATCCTCAGTAATGTCACCAAACTGTAGGGGCAGCTCAGGGAGATTTTTATCTTCATTTTCAATAGACTGAAAAAAATCTGAAGCATCCATGTGGGTATTGTCTGAGATTCCAGCCTCAACAAAATTAGTCTCAACTTCTTTACCTTTCGCTTTTACAGAAGCCTGGTATAATTTGACCAGATGTTGTGCCGTACGACAGGTACGGGACCAATGTCCAGACATCCCACATCTATAGCAAAGATCTTCATTTGTAGTTTTCTCTTGTTGATTCTTTGCCTTGTTCCTATTGTTCTTTTGAATATTGGGATTAATCCATGTATTACCACGACCATTACCGCGACCACGACCACGGCCGCGACCGCCACGACCACGACCATAAGAATGGCCCCGTGGTGAGCCATGGTAACGACCATGCCCTTTTTGTGAAGAAGTAGCATTTGCTTCAGGCAATGCCGCTGAAATTTCAGGAAGTGGCTTGGAACCAGTGGGTCGGGTGTGATGGTTATTCAACAAAAGTTGATTATTTTCTTCTGCAACAAGCATGCATGAAATCAACTGTAAATAGGTTTTGAACCCACGTTCCCTGTACTGCTGCTGGAGTACAAGGTTGGATGCATGAAAAGTAGAAAATGTTTTTTCCAACATTTGTTCATCCGTCACATCTTCTCCACATAACCTCAACTTTGATACAATTCGAAACATTTCAGAATTATATTCAGCAATCGTTTTGAAATCTTGCAGTCGCAATTGTATCCACTCATATCTTGCACGTGGTAAGATTACAGTCTTTTGATGGTCAAATCGATCCTTTAAACTCTTCCAGAGTTGAAAAGGACTTTTGACTGTTAAATATTGAGACTTCAGGCTCTCATGAAGATGATGACGAAGCAAAATCATTGCTTTAGCACAGTCTTGCTCAGAAGCAACAGTATTTTCTTTTATTGTTTCTCCCAATTTGCTACTTGCCAAATGTAGTTCGGCATCAAGAACCCAATTACTAACATTAAGTTACATATAAGTTACCATGTAATTAGTATGAATTATAATGGCATGTATACATGGAATTAAATAAAAATGTTTGCCTTAAATCTTATAATGTTACAAATAGCAATTAAATGGTATTCATGCCAAATCATTTTCTTAACAAATAAATGTTGTTGCATATACTAGCAAAACATGTAAAATACATACATGGGCATATGAAACAAAACTATGTGGGCAAAGTTAATAAAATTAACTTCAAGTTAGTCATATAATAATAGCTATACTATGTTATCGAAAAATTATCAGAAATCAAATAAATAAACGAAGAAGCATCGGGCTTCTTGATCAAGCCATTATCTCAAAACACTTCAGGTGGTGAGAAAATTAAACATATACTTATCATCGCTTCAGGGATGATATTGCACATAATTGGTACAAAATATTTCACCTACTACTGAAGATGATTTTAACTCATTACTTACTTCAGGAAGCAATGGAATTTTATAGAACATATCCACTTCAGGGGATAAAATCAAGAATTGTATGCCTGCTTCTGGAGGCAATATTACATCCACTTCAGGAGATAAAATCAAGAATTATATGCCTACTTCTGGAGGCAATATCACATCCACTTCAGGGAATGAAATATATAAATATATGTGTCTACTTCAGGAGACATTGAAATATATAATATAATTACTCATATTTTATTATGAAATATTCAAGGATAAAAGTAACTATGATATTGTAAAGGTAAACAAACAAAGAATAAAAATTATACTAATAAAATTAACATTTTACCTTGATCGATCGTAATGTAACGTCGTGCTGATAACGTGTTATAAACTTAGAGAAATTCTAAGTTTATTAGCCTATCACTCTTAATAGAATATAAAGTAAAATATATGTATTTCTCCAACAAACTTTCTTTGTTCACTCCAAAATCACTTTACAAATGAAATACATGGTGGTATTTATAGACCACCAAAATTGTGGTTACAAAATACATCATAACTATTTTAATTACAAATTATAATGGGGGATACAAAAGGGTGTATAACATAATGGGTATTAAAAAAGAATATGAAGAGGTGTATGCATTCATATATACATATTATATATAATATATAGAAAATTTTTCAGCATGATCCAACTTAGACTAGATAATATTTTCTAAATGAGATGGATTAGAAAGTAATCATCCCTGCTTGATGATCACTAACAATCTGTCACTATCTTTTCAGACCTTGGCATTTTGGACAAATGGGACTAATTGTCTAACATTTCTGAATACAAAAATTACCTTTTCATCAGAATAGAGTAATAAATAAATTAATTAGTAGTAAATTAAATTGGGGAATTCCAAGGGAAGGGAACAATGGATGCACCGACAAGTGGGAAGATCCGAAAATCATGTGGAGTAATCAAAACTGAGTTGGACAGGAACAGCCAGAAGTCAAGACCAGTGATGTGAAAATACTAAGAAATATTAGAACATATGATGCTTGTTCTTGCATCAACACTAGACTACTTGGGATCTTAATCTTGTACTTGAATACCCACTCTTTTTAAAGTCATTATCACTAATAAAATTTAAATTTATGACAAGTTTGTTGGACTAAGAATTATTGTTGTTATGGATGCAAGGATATTGGGATTGATGAGACCAAAAGCTAGCATTTCTAAGTTCTAACACCTAAAGTGAAGCCAAGAAAACCAATCCCTATGATGCAACTGGAGCAAACTCCCCCCCCCCCCCCCCCCCCCCCCCCTTTTT
>NC_026152.1:10222170-10228537 GCF_000512975.1 Sesamum indicum
TTTTTCTGTGTGTGTGTGGGGAGAGGGGGATGGGGGGTGGTGAGTCGAGTTCTTGAAATGAAATGAATCTTTATTTGAAAATCAAGTCAGTTATAAACGCAGATATAAATATTTGTTCGTCTGCTTGTAAATTATGAACGGATTTACTGTCTTATAATACAATCCAATGGTTGTAAGTAAATCTAGTATGTTTGAGCTGAGCAAAAGTGCTTTGGACCTACCTACAAGGGAGTTGTAAGTAGCTTCATTGTATAGGATGAAGGGCAAGTGAAGGAAATTTGAACCGTTAGATACATCTATATATTTGAACCCTACACTTCCACTTCTCACTCTTTCTCTACTACACATTCACTCACAATGAAGCCCAAGAATCCATGCACCATTCTGCTATCCTCAGTTTTCATCATATTTCTTCCCTCCTTAATCTCTTCACAGACCTGTCAAAGAACCTGTGGCAAAATCCCCATCAAGTACCCCTTCGGCACTGGCCCTGGCTGTGGCGATCTCCGCTTCCAGCCTTATGTAACTTGCAGCCAGCAACAGCTCACGTTTGCAACCCACACCGGCTGCTACACCATCACTTCCATAGACTATGACAACCAAGTGATTTACATTTCTGATCCGACCATGTCAACGTGTTCGTGCACACAGCCCAGCAAAGGCTTCAGCCTAGACTGGGATGCTCCGTTCAGTTTCAGTGACGACACAGTTTTCGCCCTGCTTGACTGCTCAACAACTTCTTCACCGGTCTACAGAACCGGTGGTGGAAACAACTCCACTTTTCCTATGTGTGATTCTCAGGGTGCATCTGTGTGCAGCCTGTTATATTCTTGTGAAGCAATCAGCAGGCTTAGCCTCCCAATATCCACTTGCTGCGTGTACACGCCAGTGGATCTTGGCCCTTCGTTTGACATGAACTTGGAGAAACTGCAGTGCACGTCTTACTCTGCATTGGTTGGATTCAACAGCCAAGAAACCAATCCTGAGGGATGGAGATATGGGATTGGACTGAAGTACAAGTTCAACTTCAATAACGACTATCCAGAATTATGTGCAAGCTGTGAGAAGAGTAATGGAGTTTGCGGATATAACAACAGTCCGTACAAGTCATTTGCATGTAATTGTCCTGATGGGCTGAATACAACAACAGATTGTTTCTATGAACAGTCTTGGAGCCATGGTTCAAGATTTCTCCCCTGGAAAACCAGTAAGTAGTACAATATTGACCTTAAGTTCTCCTGTTTTTCTATCTGAAGCTTGTCTCCTGGATTCTGACATTATCTTGTGGTTGTAGGGACCCTGTCGATCGTCTTCTTCACATTATTCATTCTTTTGGCCTATATGTAGGCTGAAGATGGGAGATTCAGTAAATTTCAAATATGTGCCAAATTACATGATCTTGAATAACTACAAGTTTCTGCATTGAGCAGAAACATGGTCTCCTCCGTTTGATGTAAATTGTGGATATTGTCTTCCTTTCCTATCCGTCAATTAGTTGAAAATCTTGTACTACTACTAAATCAAGAAGAGTGGAATTCGTTCTCTGAGTTCTCAGTTACCAGCAATGTCTTCCTGTGGTAAACGACCATGCATCATGCATATTGGACGTCTCTCATACAAACCTTATTTCCAAAACAAAAAAATAACAGAAAAGGTTATATGCATATGTATATGAGATGAACCTCGAGAACTTTTGATCATTCAGAAGTTCAGAAAGCATATAGTTTATCTTGAATTCGGCTTTATCTCATAACCATCCAATTCATATTCTTCCAAGCCGGTGGGTCAAGAGGATAGCTAAACTATGTGATACAGCTTCAAAAAGTAGAGCTTTCAGGCCTCAAGGAATCAGCTGCATAAAAAATATAGACGCAACAATAATACCTTATGGAATATGTTCCTTCTTTAAAGCGCCTCCACTCAAAGGGAACCACTTTCCTTGCAAATGTTCTTTCTTTATCCCAAATTCCATGGGAAGATCACCCACTATCAGCTGAGTATCATTTGCATCCCCACTATGTTATCAGTCTCTGGACAATCCTGAAAATCCTCCACCTATACAATCTTGAAGCAACAGAAGAATAAAGTTTCAGTTGATGAGATTATTGATTTGAAAACGGATACAACCAGAACCAGGACAGTGAACATATCAACCATGAAGAAGAAAATGAATTCAAGCTGTGATATAATATAAACAGAACAAGAGAGTTTTCGACAACGTGTTACTAAAAAAGTATGTAAAGCTCATCCACAGCCGGGTCTTGCAGCAGATTCTCACAGCAACATGTTAGTATAGCCAGGTAAGGAGCCAGAAACATTCTCAACACAGCAATTCGGAGTTTTTCACGTTAATTGGTAAAATTTCGAAGAATATTACCAGTGAGCATATAGCCAGTTCCAAAGAATTCAAAGCTTGCTATGACCAGTGAAGTTTTGGGACTACTCACCATATCTCAGCAATTTCATGTGCCCAAAATAAAAGCTTTCGGGGCATGATGGGAACTAAAAAATTGAATGATAATATTAATGGAAGACGATAAAGAGAATGATCAGCATTCTAATTCTGATGTTACAATTCTTTGATATCAACTACAAGTGTAGTTGGAACTGGTTCAAATGGTCCAAGAGTAAAGAAATTCCTAGCATCTGTGAGCCATAACACTTAAAAAATGGGGCCCCAAAAGAAGGTGGACTAAAAATGAATGAACTAGAAAATAACAGAGATGGCCAAGAGGGCCAGCTACTCGAACTATGTACAAGCTACCGAAAAAAATTCCTTTCTTAGTTTCTGCTCTCAAATTTTTGCATCTTCATCACAAGCGGTCATCTCATGTTGCAGCACCGTGGTTTTCCAAGAAGTTGTAGTTTTTCCCACAAGCAGGTCATCTGTCTAGGAGATTGGTAATGTGCTGTATAATAACCCTCGACGCATCCGAATTGGCAAAACTTCAAGCTATGCACATACTCAACTGGCCTTGAGTTGTTGAACTTTTCCACCCACATTCCCATGCTTACATCTTCCATCTTGAATAACTGATTCATGGTAAAGAGAGGCCCAGTTTAGTAAGCAAAAAATATCTAGATAAATGCAGCAAACTCAAACAACTACCAGTGGCACCACCCCAAACCACAACCACACAGGAATAGGGTCCTGGTGACACACAAAAATTCACAGTCACCCTCTCTCTCTCACACGCATACACATACACATGCACGCACCTATGGGACGAGTGGTAAGGGGATGGGGTTAAAGAAAGGCAGAAGCACGTACTCTTAGATTGTGTTTCTCAAACTGAGACACAGTATATCGTGCTATGTCCGCTGACACAATATAACCAGGTCCATTGGCATAGGGTGGATACACCTCCTCTGGCCATTCCTGCAGACCCATAGGAAGAAAGGGGAAGCAAGCAAATGTCATGCAAAGGGCTTGTTTTGGATTCACGAGAAAATAATTGAAAAGGCAAGAATATTTATGATAAGCAATCTCAGAATTTCTTCAATTCCCTTCACGGGCATGGTTATCAGATGCAGATCACAACTATAATCGTACAGAATTTCTATAATACTGAATTTAAACACCAAATAACAAGTGTGTGGAACTAATATTTGTGTGTATGAAGTATTTCTGCAGTGTGAGCAGATAATCGTACACATCATTCATCCTCTTAACAGAATATAAAAGAGACAAATGACTATATAACCTTTAAGGAAACTTTTATATCAGAAAGATCCATGAAAATATTTTTCAAACTTAAATAAGTTTTTGACACACTTATACAACCAACATTTCTGGTTTTTTTGATAAATTACTCCTGGGCTTCTTAGCACTAATTTATTGGATTTCTATTTTGCTTGTAGAATTACCCATGAAGTCAGATATAAGATCACTAATTATTTTATGCTTTTGAGATTAGAACGTTAAGGGTGAAGGACAAGACCTCATACAATCCAAATATTTACTAAATTAAATATAACTTTTTCCAACTCATTAGAAGATCAAATTTTAAAGAAATTATGCGATTTTACTAAAACCCTAGAATTTCATATTTAATTCAGTCTGAAAGAAATAACGCAAATTAAATTTTTTAGTTAAGCAACATTTAAATTTGATAAAGTTACAACTAGATCTAGTTTGACTTGAAAATTTAGACAAAAATGATTAAACAAATGTATATCTTTATCCTGATCAGTGTGGCTTAAAACCTTACCAATTTTAGTTTGATATATACAATTGAAGTTCTCTAAGTATTTGGTAATCAATCTGAAATGGTAATTTCAAATCAATTTAAATTCTATTTATTGAATCTTTTAATGGAATTTAGGTTCATGAACTTGAGAAGAAAAACAATCTTTTTGTAGTTTATTCAAAATTTTCTCTGATGTAATTTATGTATTAAAAAGATACAAGAAAAAAAATTTCTATCTGGAAAGCCCATTTCCTATTTATTAGTCTAAGCTTTAACAAGCCCAACGGTGTTTGTTTCAAAGCTAACAGTAGGCTTTCTGGAATGAAAAAGTTGGGATAAAAGAACTTCTCCAAAGATGCTGGTATTTTTCCTGACAAAATAAGATGTGGAAATTGAAAAATCTTTATTCCTAACAGTGGATTCGGATCCAGACCAAGTTGTACACATCACCTTTTCCTATGACAGAATCATATACTCATAGCAAGAAAAAACCTAATAGTCATGAATAACCATACTGATTTGCAACTTAGCCAGTTTTATTTTACTATGTCTGGCATCTTGATATTTCAAAAACTGGCATTCAATACCCACACCTCAAGTTTGAAACCACCAGCAAAAAAAACATCTGCTTTGCCGATGAAATCTCACGCAAGTTTTGGGCACCCAAAACTTAAATGTGTCAGCTGATTATCATACCATATTTCTAAGAAATCACGAACTAGAGCATAGATTTCCACAGACAACTGAGACTTTGGTCCTAAAGCTCGGAAGATAAGAAATATCCCACACCAAATCAAAAGTGCTCGTAATTACTTAAAATAAATAATACAGAAAATTTTGTAGGGTTGAAAATACAATATGCAGAGAAGCAACAAAGTTACAAATAAGTAAAAAGAAAAATCTAATAAAAAGAATCATTGAACAGAAACGAATACCAAGAAAACATACCTCATATGTCACTGCCCATTTACCATGACGTAGAGGCTTGTGATAGTAGTTGATATTTCCAATATAGAAACTTCTACCATTTTGAATTTTGTTCACTTCTGCCATCACGGCATCTATCCTTACAAATGTATCATCATCACATTTCATAATATACTTAGCTGCCACAGTCCGAACCTGAAACAACCAGATACTTGAATGGTAAAGGAAGATTACAGAACAATTGCAAAGTAGTAGAAATCTTGAACTAGAACACGTAACTCACCCCATACTCGCAAATTGCAATAGTCTTCAGTACAACGAGGTCATAATTATCCATGTAAGGCACTATAACAATATCACCAAAATAATCAGCTTCTTTCATGAGCTCCACATTGACTTTCATTCTAGCATGCTGCCAAATACCAAATTCAAGAAATAAGATGGACATTAAGAGCAAAGCTTTTGTATAGGATGGTGTTTCAACTGACGTTCAAATCCGTTGTGGATTCTCACCATTGCTACAAAGAAACGAATGACAACATTAGCAGACTTGACTGTTTTATACTGCATCCATGATTTCCTGACAGCCATCCGTTCGGCAAAATGGTTGCCAGCAGAGAGGATACCAATAAAGAGCTCCACAGGTCCAGTGGGAAGGCTCGGGGCTCTCCATTCAGGGGAAAACTCCAGATGCCTCCGTGGTGCAGTACTTGGATGTGATGTAGGCAAAGAAGCAGCAAAGATAGAATGAATGTCAACATCCCCATTCAGAAACAGTCCTGTGGCATCCTCAAGAGTGAAACCCTGTCAACATCCAATGAACTTCAAGATGTCAAAATATGCCACCATTTCTCCATACAGAAGTTACTAAATCAATACTCACAGGACGATATGGAAAGGATGAAATATGTCTCCCATCTACATTGATGTGATAGCCTTCCAAGCCAGCAATAAGTGTAAGTACAAACAACTTGTTTTCTGCAAAGGGATAAGGCCAGTCAACGGTAACCTTCCTTGTTCTGCCAATCAGCCTTTTCAACCACCATGTGGCCTTTGATTCTTCGGACCCACTGTCATCATCACGAATCCATTTCTCACATTTCACCTGTCCATCAACTTCATACCAGCGAAAATGTTAAGAAAACACACTATTTCCAGGATAAAACACAATTTAAGGACCAAAAGGGTAAGTTACTTTATGTACATAAACTGGCAAAGGATGTCAACATTATATAATTTTTAAAATTAGC
>NC_026152.1:10228547-10259747 GCF_000512975.1 Sesamum indicum
AAGGAATTCATCAACTGAACGGTCCAAAACTGACTGGAGCTACCTTAATGAACGTGCAACACAAACTCTAGATTGTGAAAGCAACTCCCTTTTATCATAGACAAGCAATGGTCAATTGCTTCTCCACCAAAATTTAAAAAAATGGCAAACAATGAGTTCTCAGATAATCAAACAGCAAATAGACATTCAACATATGATCCAAACCGCCATTCTGTAGAGCATCAATAACGACAGAGATGTACAAAATCAATGACCATCAACAAATATTCCGGCCATATACGACAAATTTCTTAATAATCAAATCATAATAAGCAGAAATTAAGATCAACATGTAATGCATGCATACAGCTTGCACATGAACTCCAACTGAATAAATCCCTCACCAGTTTCCTCATCGGCTCTTGACTTCCACCCTTCACACCGCTGGGCAGACCCCCACTGCATCCTGTAACAGGTGTTTTGCTCGATCACTGGACGCCCACTCCAATCCCCTTTCAACCTTGGATTAAAATGCAGTATCCTAGGTGGGTCCTCCCCATCCACAGTTCTCAACCCCTGCAACTCTATCAGAAACTGTGACATCATTGTGCTCCCTCCACCCTTGTTCGACTCTTTATCCATGTGGGCCCAACGTGGCCTCCCAACTACCGTGATGTGGGAGCCCAATGATAAACCACACGGTATAACCATCATTTTCCCTTTCTTCACAAAATCATCCCCAGACAGCTCCACTGAATTCGGACAGGGCTCCTCTGCCCTTTTCGCCTGGTTCTCCACCTCATTCAGCACTTTCCCTGACTTCAAATCCTCCAAAACTTCCTTACCTGACGCAAATGCATCCCTAACTACCTTATGCAACTCAGAAAAGTCATCTTTACTCACACTATTAAACGCATTATCATCGAAAATGAGGCCCGAGATCTTCCTAAATTCACCCATTTTCCGCTCCTGTGCCCGAAAAACAAGTTCTTCTTTCTCCTCTGTAGAAAACTGGTTATCATTTTGGGTTCTGAATATTGGATGGGAGATAAGGGGTAACGCGAACGCTATCTCAGGAGATTCTAACCCTAACCCTGCTCTCAAAACCATAGGAATCTCAAAGCTAATGAAAAGCAGATACAAAAACAGCAAACCCGTCAAGACTTGAATCAATCGGGCTCGACTCAGTGAGATCAGCGAGTCGAACTTGGCTCGCTTATACATACCCATCTCCTACGTAAACGCCAGAAGAAAACAAAACCCAAAAAAGCTCTGGGGTTCTTGAGTTCTTAAAACAATGCAATCGCAGATCAAGAACTTGTTTCCCAATCAAATCCCGGGCTTTTTCCCAAAAAACAAAAATAAGGTTAGTTCATCAGCCCAGATGAACTAACACATACACACATTCACATTCACACGCATCAGAAGCCAATAAAAAAAAAAAAAAAAAGCGACAGAAATTCAAAAAACAATCCAAAGTGGAAACTGATGAATCCAATGCTGACAGTGGGAATGGCGTTTAAAGGAGGAGTTTTTTTTTCCTGTGAGTTGTAACAGATCAGGTGAGGTTGGGAGGAAATTTTTTGAAAAGATGGAAACGTCGGCGTCTCAGGCTCCAAGACAACAAACGACGTCGTCCAGCTTTCCCCAGCATTATTAATTGTAATTAACAATTAATGTCGATAATTAATTATTGTTTAAAGTAAAGAGTGACAGATGAATGGTGATGGAGTCTTCAGTTTGGTCTCTCTCTGTCACAAGATTTATTAATTAATTGTGTTTAAGGCTAAAGAGTTGTTCAACTGTCTGTTAATGCAAATTAATTTAGATATTAATTTATGGTTTTCAACAAATTAAAGAAGGATTAAATTGAGATTACAGTGAGCTTTACACCTCAAATTTAGTGGTTCGGTCTATATATGTTAGGATTTAGGAGTCTATGATATTTCTTTTTTTTTTTTTTTTAATTTTGGATTCACAAAGCAGTATATTGATTTTATCAATATATTAATAGAGTTAATTATACCTCGACTTTTTCTAAAAGTGCTAAATTACACTTTCTTTTAAAAAAATATAAAATTATACTTAAAATCCCTCAATAATTATCGTTTTACACCTAACCCCCTTCTGTGAAGGATTTGACAAAAAATATTGACATAAGTAAAAAAAATTATATAAATTTTTAATTTTTCTTATTATTTAATATTTTTATGTGTATTTTTATACTTAAAAAGAGAAAAGATGTAATATGTCTATATATGAAATGGGGATAAACATCATTATATTTTTTCTTTTATAAATACAAATTGTTACATGAAAATATTAAATAATGGGTAAAATTAAAAATTTGTACAATTTTTTTTTCTAGCATCAATGTTTTTTTATCTTAACAGAAAAAGATCATGTGTATATAATAAATTTTTAAAGGGGGTGTAAGTATAATTTCAAAAAAAATTTGGGAAAAGTTTAATTTTATATTTTTTGAGGGGGTCTAAGTGTAATTAACGTTATATTAATATAAAAAATACTATGAAATAAGTTCACGTAAAAAGTGAGACAAATCCGCATACATTTGATACACTTGAACACATTATACTAAATTTGTCCATAACACCTCAACTTTAACCATTAAACTAAGATATTATTGACAAAAAGGGATAAGTTTATAAACGCATTATTTAGGAAATTCTTTTATCAATCATTACAAAAGAAAAAAAACTATCATTATGTTTGGTTTCGTTTTTAGAGTGTTTTTTGTTGTTTTATGGAAATAGAGAGAATAAAGACAGATATAAATAAATATGTTTTAGAAATCGTGTGTATGTTTGGATTTATTTTTGGAGATAACTTAAGATAATATAAAATAGGTGGTATATATTTGGTTTTATATCTTGAGAGACAAAAGTCACTATTTATTGTCAATCATATCTTTTTTATAAATATTTGTGATTGTATATATATAGTATTTGTATTGAGCTTGAATTATATGTATATTATTGTTTTTAAATTCGGAAGAAATATATTTAAAAGATAAATTTTACTGTTTATTATCAAATCATGTATATTTTATTTGCATTAAAAGACAAAATATGATTTCGAGCAATTTGGTTGTTTTAAAATTTATAATAAAAATAATACTGAAATTAACAAAAAATAAGAGTGTATACTGATGAGTGCAAAAAATACATGAGTAAAATCTTTTATGGACTTGGGCCCCTTGGTGAGCCGGATTATTCGTAGTCTTAAAGATGGGAACCTGTAAAGACAATATTAGCATTCCAATATTCAAGTCAGTACGTACTATCAAAATGATGATATTGGGAAGAAATAATATGAAAATGAGAGAGCGATTTATGATGAAAAATCATGAGTAAAAACGAGTGCGTGTAATGGGAATTGCTTGTGAATGCTCGAAGAACCATCCTCAGCTTGAGGGGACCGAATCTAATTTTATAGCCAAAGTCCCCTAGTGGTGAGGAAGTCTAGCCGTTGAGTGAGTAGGGGAGGTGGTTGTCAATGAATAAGCCTTTTTGGAATTTTGATCTTGTTGGTTGGAAAAGTCTAAGAAATCTAACTTGATTAGGAAACCCCAGAGGAATGAGAATCCCACCTCTCCTCCTGGACCTCCTCGTTAGATCCCACTTTCATTGATGTTTGTCCACCTAGACAAGCGCATCGCTAGCTGCCAGAGTAGCTTTGGGCCCCCTAGGCCTCCAAGAGATGGGTCCTTCTCTTGGGCCTTAACTTTCTTAGGCCGCAACTGGGGGACGGCCCATGAGGCCATTCCAAATATCTTCTCTATATATTGGGTCTTTTGGGCCTCTGTTTGGACTGATAAATAGCTGTTCATTTCTGATCACGTGATATATTGTTAAAACCTTTTCATTTAGTATTATTGAAATTATTAAAGTCAAATACACAATATATTTAAGAATATGGATAGTTAAAGTCTTCAAGTAACAAAATATAACAAGTTTTAAAATAATTTAAATGAAATAATCAATAATTCAAAATATAATTACAACCAAAAATCTTTAAGAACATCTCAAATGCCAAGTTTCAACTACAATCACACCTGATAACTTAAGTAAAAAATCAAAAAATAAAAAGAAAAGTCACAAAAAACTTAGGAACCAAATGAAGATTTATTTCAAATTAATCGTATACGTCCATCGAGGAAGAGAGAATAGAGTTTAATTTATGAACTTTACGCTTCTATAATTTAAATATAAAATTATTTCAAACAATTAATTAAATTTATTTATATATAATTTTAAAAGAATTATATATTTAACGATATTGTTCGGTTTTTGGTGTCTTTTTTTAGTTTTAAATAAAAACCAAACCAATAAGTGTAGTACAATTTTATTATAAATTTAGAATTGCAGTTTGAAAAATAAATCATAAAAAACGGTTCGACTCGATTTGATTCAAGTAATTTGCATGGTTTTATTTTTTTTTTATCACCCCTAGGAGTTTTTTTTTTTATTTTTAATTTTTATTTTCAAACACTCTCACTTTTATTTTTATTTAACTTATAATTTTCTCTACAATATATTCTCGTTAAAAAAAATAAAAGCAATTACAAACACCTTCTTTATTATAAGCACCAATCATGTCAAAAGATTTTTCGAATGGAAAAGCACATAATTGATATATATTTATGAAAAATGCATAGAAAAGACTCAAACTTTGAATGCACAACTTACCACCCCACTTTGAGAAAGTAGATTTTATTTTTGAAATTTTGAGAAAAAGTATGAGTAATAAATATTTATAAATATTTTCTAAGTTTAGTAATTATTCAATAATTAATTCAACTCGTTAGTTTATGTTAAATTTCTATCAATTTTTATGGTGGACTAATTAAAATGTTGTCTTTGTGAATTATAAATTATAATGACAATTGTTATTTTTAGTGATTTATTTTTAAAAAATATTTGTAATTATAAAAAATTATAAATTATAATTTTACTTATTTTTAAAAAAAAATTCAAATCTATTTTTGAACTAAGTGAATAATTTTTTTTAGTTTTGCAAAATATTCTATCCAACTCATCCGTTTTCTTTATGCAATTTTTATTTTTCTTAAAAACAAACAAAAAGATAAAATAAGGGCGAAATTGATAATTTGAGGCACCCATACAAAAATTACATAATTTCATCAAAATATTAAATAGGTATTGATGATTATATAATAAAAATTATATTTTTATAATTATGATAAATTTTTAAAAAAATTCTTTGTGATTTCCTAGATTTCACATTTTGACTTTTTATCATGAAATGCTGAATTGACACGTGGAACCTTATGGGACAAGCTCAAAGTCAACCCCCTAATAACTCTTGTTTGTGTGTTATAGTTTAAAAAAAGTTTATTAATTTTTACTTTCTCCTCCAATCCCTAGAGAAAAGGGATTCACCTATTTGTTCTTATCTTCTAATTTTTCTTGGGAGAGGAGATGGAGAGGTATATGCAAAAATTTAAAAGAAAATTACATTGCCCTTTTTGGATATTGGTATGATTATGTAAGGATATTTTATAATTTGAAAAAATTATATTTAATATTCTAAAATTTACTTTTATCTGACAGATAATTTCCTGCATTAGTATTTGAATTTGATGATATAAAAACTAGATAAAAATTCATATTTACCCCCAGTTAATTTTATTGTAAGTCAAACAAATTTTTTTATGGTCAAATTATCCTTATGTATCTTCACGCGTTAATGGATGTGAGCAGGTATAGCTTCCCCTTTATAAGGATAGTTTGATCGCAAAAACTTTATTCGACCTGCAATAAGTCAGTAATAAGTTGATCGGTGTTAAATATCGAGTTTTGTTCAACTTTTTCATTAACATCAATAAATTCGATACATTTTGATTAACAGATGGACCTATTTGTTGTACTAAAACAAAATCTCATCAATATTGGATGTAATCTTTCAAACCACAAAGGATCTATATATAATTACACCCAACTTTAGTGGAGGTCAATATAATTATCCCAAAATTTAAATTAAGTTTTTTTGAAATTATAGTTAAACTAAGTTAAATAAAAGTGTTTGAAAATATAACTTCTATTTTACTAACCATTTCTACATCAACTTTTTTGAATTTATATCCATACACTTGTAATTTATTTAATCACGGTTTGTTTTAAATCAAGTAGTTTTGAAAAAGTATAAGTTTTTGCAAATTCTCCCGAGATATAGTTAAAAATTGATGCTATAGTTGATATTTAATGCACTCAATCTATAAATAATTATCACATATGCTTTAATTTTTATAAGAGTAGAAATTGTTTTAATACCTGAATTTTAATATTATTATTAAAATTGACACATGAGTTTTTGTAAATGATCGACTTGATACCAGAGTTACTTCATAAATATCAAATTGATACATGAGTTTTTGCAAATATTCGGATTGATACTTGAGTTTCTCCATAATTATTGAAATAAATACCTATGTCTATCTTAAAATATTTTGTAAATATAAAAATAAATTTTAATCAAAGGGTAAATTACAACGACCTCCCATGAATGCTACATTAAATGTGTGATAAGCTGTGTAGTTAGATAAACGTTACATATATATAGAGAAAAGTATTATTTTAGTCCTCTGGCAGATTTTCGGACAATTTTACCCCTATGAATGCATATGGACTAAAACTGCCTTTTAAAAGTTACATAGGGGTAAACTTATTTGAAAATCTGCCAGAGGACTAAAAGTAAGTAATTTCGTAAGTTGTTGGACCTAAATAAAAATGGACATAGTTATCGGACTAAAATTAAAATTAGGCATGCTTAGCAGACTAAAATAATACTTTTCCCTATATATATATAATTAAAAAAGGATAAGAAAAAATAAATTTTAATAATCTACACATTTAATGCACAAAGCATCAAATATAACATGAAATATGATTCACCTAGTAACTGTAATTAGCTGATGAAAGTGATAGCAATTAATAGTTCTGCGTTGCACTTGTCAAAGTAACCCTATCCATTTTTGTTTACTATACTTGCGGCGAGTTGTTCCTGTTTGTATATAATAAATAATTTTTTATATTTTAAAATATATTATAGATAAGAGTAAAATATATAAATTAATATATTATATTAAAAAATAAAATAAAAGAAAGTTGATTTATTAATAATTTGAAAAGTGAAATGAGTTAGTTATCTTATTAGTTTGAAGACATTTTTGACTTTATAAAAATTAGTGCGACGGAGTCATAAACCACTATTTGTGAGTATGAAATCATTTTTCTTTTTATATTAACTAGTTGTTGTGGCACGTCGTTCCTACGTGCATATAATAAATTTTTCACATTTTAAAATATATTACAAATAAGAGTAAATATATAAATTAATACATTATACTAATAAAAGAAAGAAAGAAAAAAATAATAATTTATCAATTAATGTAAATTTTGAAAAGTTGAATAACTTAATTATTTTATTATGAAGAGTGTTTTTTTGTTTCACAAAAAAATAATGCAACAATGTCATTAACCGTCGTTTGTGAGTGTAAAAAAACAGTGTATAATAATAATAATAATTACATCCTTAAGTCAAACTCTGCACCATCCCATGCTAGCTTTAAATGATTTTTGACCTCAGATTGTCAAAACCTGTCTAAGTACAAGGTTCATATCAGCCAGAATATGCACTAAGAAAATTGGAAAAGCACAAAATTATAGATTTGCATTAAAAAAAAATGGTAAATGATGATTTTTGTAATTCGATCGATGTCCGTTTCTTATAGTGATATAAGTTGTCCAATCTTTTTATCTGTAATTAATATGGAACGTTGGTCTATACACTAGAAAAAAATTACTATTGGCTATAATATTAATGATTATAGCTAAAATTCATAGTAAATAATTTATTACTAACTACGATTAATAAAATCGATACAAAAAATTAGATTTCACTATGAAAAATTATTTATCATAACTTTTAGCCATGATAAATATTTTGAGACACCTTCGCTCAAAAATTACGACTAACAACCGTTGCATGGTATAAGTCAATATCTATTTACTATAATTATTTATTATTAATTATAATTAAATATTATATTTCTTAGAGTGATATCAATATAGTAAATGCATATTCCAATCATTGCTCATTATTTCTTTGGTAAAATTTCTATAGCCATCCAATGGAATGAAAGGGTATTCTTCCGGCCCAGATCATATTTTTTTATTGCAAAATAGAATAGAAATATTATATTTAAATAAAATATAATATTATTTTTTATATATAAAAAAAATCAATTGGTTCCAATTTAGCCGTATAATGACTTATAACTTATGGAGTTTTCAAGAAACTCTTACATGCAAAGAGACATAGGAGACATTGTTTGACATATATACCAAAAGCTATGTCAGTAGTGTTGTTATTAATTCTACATAAAAATTGATGCAAATTTTACATCAATCACTAAGAATGTGTCTTTTTGCAGTTGCTCATAATGTTTTTGCATTGAATGCTATAATTAATTAAGGAGCATCTTTCTACCTAAAAAGCACTATAATCAGGTACAATTATTTGTCTGCACCTAATTAATTATAGAGTTAGAATTATGTTCTATGATCATGAATTTAATGTTTGGATAAATTGCATTTCATGATTCGGATCATGTCCGTTTTTACACTTTGTCATATATATTTTTTTTGTATCAACTTATTATTTCAACTTTACGAAATTTGCACTTTGCGCTATATGAATGTTTTTTGGTTAATTTTTCTGTCGAAAAAAATATCACGTGCACTGCACATCTGATATCTAAAGGCAATGTGACGTGATGATTTTCATGTGTGCACTGCATGTGATGTCTTTCCGGTAGAAGAAATGATAAGAAAACGATCATATATGGCAAAGTGCAAATTTCGCAAAGTTGAGATGGCAAATTAAAAAAAGAAAAGGATGACAAAGCATAAAAACGGGCATAGTTCGAATAGCAAAATGTAATTTTTCCTTAATTTGGGCACTTATTTTTTTCCTATGATAAATTTGTACTTTTACCGTGCTTCCAAACAACCTAATCTGTCTATTCATAAGGATTGTTTGCGAAAACTTCTACTTTTAGAAAAGTGATTTTAATAGAAAAAAAATAGAAGTTATAACATAATCAAACATGAACAATATTTTCAAAAAAAACTAAAAAATAAATAAAAGCTAAATTGGGTAATGTTTGTAAAAAAATTACTTCTTAAATAAACTTAATTGGTTAAAGAATATTTTGTCAATATGTATTAAAAAGATACTATGTTTGTTTAATATTTGCACTTGCCATTTGATAATAATAATTTTTTCGCAAAAAATTAGTAAGTTTTATTGCAATTAGTATATCTCATACAAAATTTTACAAATATTTGTCATTTAAAATTATGAATATTAATGAAAAAATTAAATATTTAATTTAATAATATTTTCATTATGTAATAAGGTTGTTCAGTAATTCACGCTAACGTTGCATGCTTGCCGAAATATATATTTATTAATTAATCAGCAATTTTAGTTTATATTTTTCTATGATACAGGAATAATATCCAATAATATAAAAAATAAAATAAATAAATTTTAAAATATTAAATATGTGAAATTATAAATATTGTTAGAAACTTAGAGATAAATTATTCAAATTATTTGAAAATTCTAACATCAACTTTAGATGAGCAATTTTAAAAATAAATTGAAAGGCAAAGTGAAAATAAGATTATTATACTGAAAGTAAAGTAGTCCGAAAAAAATTGAATTTATTTACATAAAAATCAAAACAGCTAGAATGACCCCCGATGTGCTTCGAACTTCGATTTAAAAGTGCTTCTTTTAGCAGTTTCAAAAGTAAAAGTTGATATCTCAAACACTTCAAAAGTATTTTTTCTGAACCTAAAAGCTGAAAAGCGCCTTTAAAAATCTCGCGCAAACACTCCCCATAACTTTGTATAAATCTTCTTAATTTCTCCACTTTTCTTTCACATGTTATTTATAGTATATTTCTTCAGCCCTTATATTTATTTTTTTAAAATTATATTATTTGAAGTCATTCTTCTTTTCACATGTCATAACACAATAAATACATTAAAATACTTTAAAAATATGAAAAATACTAGAGATTCTTTGAACCATATATACAAAATCAGGTCGAGTTTTCTACTTTAAATCCTCTTGCATTTTTTTTAAATTAATATATATATATCACATATAAAAAGATTACATTATATATTTTATTATAAAAAAGTTATAGACACGATATGTATATAATAAATAAAATAAAAATAGAATTTAGAATAAAAAATTCAATCCGACACAAAATTATTGTTCTTGCAAGTAATTTTCATCGTCACTCATTTATAAAATAAAAGTTCAATTATACTTACGCTTCATTTGAAAATGTGAAATTATGCTTTCCTCTAAAGGAGTTTTAAAATTATACTTACACCCCTCATGAAAATTCACTGTTTACATATGACTCCCTTTCGCTAGGATCTTGAGGAAAAATACTGACTTTAACAAAAAATATATATATATATTTAAATTTTTAATCTTACTCCTTATTTAACATTGCCATGTATATTTTTGTACTTATAAAAAATAAACATAATATAAATATAAAGTGGGATTAACATCATTATATTGTTTCTCTTATAAGCACAAAATTATTACATGAGAATATTAAATAAGAGATAAAATAAAAAATTTATGTATATTTTTTTGTTGCTAAAATCAGTAATTTTTGTCAAAAATCTAACGAGAGAATAAGATGTAAATGATGAATTTTCAAAATGGTGCAAGTATAATTTAAAATTTTCTTGAAAAAAAGTATAATTTTTCATTTTTAGAGGATTTTAAATGTAATTCATCCTAAATTTCCATGCAGAGTTTTGTACGCGAGGATGACGTGTTAAGATATGAATATTAATAATTTAAAGTTTTAGAGGAACATGGTTAAACCTGCAAAAACCGCGTTGAGGTTAGAATTAATAAAAAGAAGAATTGAAAGTTGTTGCAAAAAGAAAGAGTTAAAAATTTCAAAGTATATGCAGTTGATGCTCTTGAAAAAGAACAAGAAAAAGGCACGATGATCTCTAAGAAATCGTCCACCAATCCAGGAAAACGCACAAACCCTCCTTGAAAAACAAGAACACAGCCAAATTCAAGAACCTGTCAAATTTCTTCACTAAAACCAGACGCCAAACATCAATTTCATCATCCTTCATTTCCCTTTGTCCCTTTGTCAACCACACTCTTCAATGCCACAATCCACTCTCTTTCAACACCCATGTAAGTATATATAATCATCTGCCTACGTACCTCCATCTCAACTTCAGTTTCGGCTATAGAGGAATCGGAATCTTTTCTTCTTTTTCCCAAGAATTAACAATGGCCGCCGGAGAATTTCCCACTGTCGACGTCTGCCCCTCCATCGGGAGAGAGAAGGACACGGTAGTGGCGGACATGGACGGGACATTGCTCAGAGGAAGGAGCTCGTTCCCTTACTTCGCGTTGGTGGCCTTCGAAGTCGGAGGAGTGCTCCGGCTTCTCTTTCTGCTGCTGCTCGCGCCGCTCGCCGGAGTTCTGTACTATTTCGTCTCCGAGTCCGCCGGAATCCGCGTGCTCATATTCGCGACGTTCGCGGGAATGCGGGTTTCGGATATAGAATCGGTGGCGCGGGCGGTGCTGCCGAAGTTTTATTCGGGCGATCTTCACTCGGAGTCGTGGCGGGTATTCTCTTCGTGCGGGAAGCGGTGCGTGCTGACGGCGAATCCCCGGATTATGGTGGAGGCGTTCCTGAAGGAGTTTTTGGGGGCGGATATGGTGTTGGGGACTGAGGTTTCGACGTACGGCGGAAGGGCGACGGGGTTTGTAAAGGAGCCGGGGGTTTTGGTGGGGAAGAATAAGGCGGAGGCGCTCAAGGCAGCGTTCGGGGAGGCGCCGCCGGAGATTGCGCTGGGGGATCGCCATACCGATTTTCCCTTCATGAGTTTGTGCAAGGTTAGTCATTTACTACTACTTTACGTGGCCCAAAAAAACAACAAAAATTATTATTACTTTTTAAAAATTAAGATTCAATAGAATTTAATTATTGCTAAAATTCTCCTTTCTAAATTTTTTATAAATAATTAATAACACAAATATACATAAAATTTAATTTTGAACTTTTAATCACATTAAACAAATACACAAAAATAAAAATTATATTTATTAATGTAATTCTTGTAGCATCTTATGTTCTATTTTATATATAAACGTGCGTATAAAAAGATTATATTATTAATTTTATTTAACAAAAAGTATTCTACACGTGATATTTATTTATCTATACTTTTATATAATTGAAAAGCACAATTTTGATGTCTTCAATGCTTATAATCGGCTATTTTTTATTTATTTTTAATTATTTTTCTCTCAATCATAAACTTCTGATTTCTAGCTCTTTTCAACTCTCTATTTCTTTCCGTTCTCAACTTTCACATTTCTTTTTCTCCTCCCAATCTTTTTTCCATAACTTTTTCCTATTTAGTGTCCCATAAAAAAACAATTGATTTATTAATTTTTTGAAAATAAAATAGTTTTAAAAATTATTTAGAAAGTACAAAAAAAAGGTTAAATAGGAGAATTATTTTATATTTATTTGATGTAATAAATAAAAAATGCAGGAAGGTTACATAGTGCCACCAAAGCCAGAAGTAAAAGCCGTAACAATCGAGAAGCTGCCTAAGCCGATCATCTTCCACGACGGCCGTCTCGTCCAGAAGCCCACCCCCTTCCTCGCTCTTCTCACCATCCTCTGGATCCCCGTCGGCTTCCTCCTCGCCTGCCTCCGCATCGCCGCCGGCTCCCTCCTCCCTATGCCCCTCGTCTACTACGCTTTCTGGGCCCTCGGCGTCCGCGTCACCGTCAAGGGCACCCCTCCGCCCCCCGTCCACAAGTCCTCCACCCAATCCGGCGTTCTCTTCATCTGCTCCCATCGTACGCTCCTCGACCCCATTTTCCTCTCCACCGCCCTCGGCCGTCCCATCCCCGCCGTCACCTACTCCGTCTCCCGCCTCTCCGAGATCATCTCACCCATCAAGACCGTACGCCTCAGCCGCGACCGAGCCACCGACGCCGCCATGATCAAGAAGCTACTGCAAGAAGGAGACCTAGCTATTTGCCCGGAGGGCACCACCTGCCGCGAACCGTTCCTCCTCCGGTTCTCCTCCCTGTTCGCGGAGTTAACGGATGAATTAGTGCCGGTGGCGATGGTGAACCGGATGAGCATGTTCCACGGTACGACGGCGCGTGGGTGGAAGGGGATGGATCCTTTCTACTTCTTCATGAACCCAAGCCCGGCTTACGAGGTGACGTTTTTGAACAAGCTGCCGCGGGAGCTGACTTGTGGAGCCGGGAAATCGAGCCATGAAGTGGCGAATTATATACAGAGGGTGATAGCCGCTACGCTGTCGTATGAGTGCACCACTTTCACGAGGAAAGACAAGTATCGAGCTCTCGCCGGAAACGACGGTACGGTGGTGGAGAAGCCGCGCCGCCAAGTAATGGGTTGTTGAGCACAGCAATAACTACGAAATCTCAGTGGCCGGAAATGAAATGACAACTTCTGTTTTGATCTGCTGTTGAATATAAAAACTGAATAAATCGTAAGATACTGTACACATAGAACCGTATGTTTGGATTAACTGCTAAGAAATATCTTTGTATTTCTTAAAAACATTTTTGAAAATATTTCTGACCAGTGAAGAAATATTAAATAGAATAAAAACTAAAAGCACTATAGACACTTGTGAAAAATGAGTTCTTGACAAACAATTCGCATTTAGTGTTAATTTTTTGTAAAGTTTATTAATTATAATTATTTTACTATAGTCAAAAAAGTAAAATATAATTTAATGATATTATAAAAATACAAACGGAGTCTATTCTTGTTACATTTTAAGTGGTTTAATTACTTTAATATTAAAAAAATAAAAATATAATTAGAACAAAATCTATAATAAAAATATATCAAGCTGTGACAGCAATTTAATTTTTTTTTTTTTTAAAAAGGCTGAGTTGTTGACAACATTCAATTATGGATGTTGTCCACAACAAGCCCTAATTTATTAAAAAAATAAAATAAAAAGTCCTGACCGCCAGTCTTCAGCTCTCGTGTGTCAGCTTTTTTTCTTTTATATTATACATTATAAATTTAAATAATATATATTATTATTTTTAATATTATATATTATAAATTTTTAATTATATATTAAATATTTTTTAATTATAATCAACATTAAAAAATTTATTAATTAAAAAACTCGCAATCAATTGTTATAAATATTATAATAAATACACATATTATTTATGATTAGTTAAATAAGAGGTGATCTTGAATGACTTAAAATTGTAATAGTGTATTAGGTGCCAACAAAGACTTAAAATATGCCGATATCTTACAGAAACTTTTTATTGGTTCACTCATTTTTTTTTTGTTACTACCGATAAATAAATTATAATAATTTATCTCGATATACAAAATAATAACGCAATTAAACAAATACATCAATATAATAACGATAATTAAGTTACAAGAACTTACATTAAGTGAGAGAAAAGTTGAACAATATTATAATATTTGTAATAATTGATTGTAAATTTTTAATTAATAATGATGCCTCGTAAAATTATTGGGCCAAGCCCACAAGCTAGACATACTAACACAACCAATAAATAGCCCAATTAGCCCATCAACAGCTTGGATAAAGGGCCCATCAACAGGGTTGATAAAAAGGGCCCATCAGCAGGGAGGAAAGACCCACAAGCTTACTCGTGGACTTACTGAACTGGTATGCCCAAGAAATAAACTCATTTCAACCGGACACTATATCATACAACTAGGAGGACACATCATATAGCTTGCCGACACACTTGTACACAACACCCTAAAATAACTCCAACTGGTTCCAGGTAATCGATAGATAATGAGCTGGAAGATTAGTGAATAACTAATTCTCAAAATTATAGGTAGATTTGACAGGATTTAATCCAATTCACGTATCTCAATCAATACTTATCCAAATCACCAACATATTATTGCGGATGACAACTGACTTAAAGAGCTTTCTAATGTGTGTAGAACGCAAAAATTGATCCCATATCCAACTCTGTATCAGCCTATAAATAGAAGTCTTGTGCAGGTTTTTGGGAACACGGTTCACCATCACACTTATTCTCAAACCCTAACTTTCTTGCACCATTCTCGCTCATTTTTTAAGTTATTTCAAGCCTATATTTTGCACCCCACACAAATATATATACCTTATCACCATTTTATACTATTATTTCACTTTAATTCAAGTGTTCTCATTCATTTCTTCACAAAACGTTACTAACTTGAGCATCAGAGTGCTAACTCTTTTTTTGCAGGGCTAGTCCTTCAATAATGTTAAGATTTTCTTGAAGATCCTTCGACCCTTGTGGTATGCCCAAGTTTCTGGTACACATCATCGACGCTCTCTGTGGGAAACACTTGCGCTTTGCCGTGAAAAATGCCAAATTCCAATAATGGAGGTGACCACAGATCTTATGAAGAAGACTCTTCTCTCCCTGCTGCATCTGAACCTATTGTTCCACCTATAGACCCCACTTTAGCAGATGCTAACATTTCCGTATCAGATCCAGCTCCTGAGCAAGCAGCTAGACCTGCTGTTCTAAACCTGTTCTTTTGTGAGCAGTTTCGACAATTCATTATGGAAAACTCATCAACTCAACCCTCCGTAGTTTTCAAGCTAGAGGAGCAGGACCCTCTTCCCAGCTAGAGATAGGAGAAACACCAGGAAGTCACTGTGACGCCATAAAGATTATAATACATAATTGGAGAATTAATTGATATATTTTTATGAAACTTAGTGATTAGTAAATAAATTATAGGTCATAATTGGAATATAATAAAACTTGAATGAATTAAATTGGAATTCGTTATAATATTTGGGGACAACTTACGTGATAGATATTTTGAAAAAAGTCTAGTTAAATAAATAAAATAATAATAATATTATATATATATATGTAAATAATATATTATATACATATAGATATTAGTAAGTAATATAATATATATATATATACACATTAATAAATTATATATATATAGACATATAGTAATAGAGAGAGAGAGAATTGAGAGTGGAAGGTGGGGCCACCATCCCCACCGCCTCACTCTCTTCTCTTTTTCTTAAACGCATACATACATATATAATACACACACACATGAAGAATTGAGAGTTTCTCTTGCAGAAAAAAAACCAAAGATACGAGAATGACAATTTTAATTTTTATTAATTTATATAATTATATTATTTAATTAATCTATTTATTAAATATTGTTTATATTGAGCGATGTATTATTTAATCAGAATATTTTGCGAGTTTGGCTATTTAAAATAGTGTCGAATTAAATATCCAAGCGGATGTAAAAATGATATCGTTGGTTAATTAGATTATTAATAGATTTGAATATTACTATAGCTAATTTATACAATTCCATCAGAATTATTAACCAAATACGCAATTCTACGTATTGTTGTTTAATTAAATTATATAGTAGCGATGGATTGATAGAAAATTCATAGAAATATTCCAAAAATTATATTTAATAAATTGTATATTAATAAAGAGGAAAAACGAAGATTTATATTTCAGTAGAAATGGAATATTAAAGAATTATTAGAAATTATACGAATAATATTTAATATTATATTTAAAAGAAATTGCGATATTCTTGATATATTAACTGTATGTGTATAACTCATTATAGGATAGGGGGTAAAGTGAAAAGATCGAACCACTATCTATTGGATAGATAAAAACGTTGTAAGGTCGAGGTAAGTAAATAATTAGTATTATCTATATATGTCCCCTTTATTTGTGGTACTATTGTTATATGAATTTGTGGTTAATGCTGACATTGATTTATGTGAAAATATATGAGTGATGAATGATTTAATTTGATTGACGATATTGAGTACGTGGAATGAAAAAATACGTTGAAATATTATGTTTGTTGTTTGATGTGTTGTGGATGTCTGAAAATGAGAATATATTAATATATTGTTTTACTTTACTAGTTGCTTACAAAAATGATGATATGTGGAAATGAGGGAGTGGTGGAAATTGAATATAATTGTGGTGTGAATACCCCTAGATGTGTTGAAACGCCTGTAAGGCGAAATGATATGACAAAAATGATGCTGCGATATGAAAAAAAATATAATATGAAAAGAGCGATGCTGCGAAAAGAGCTATGATGCGAAACAAGATTGATGAGCCGGCTGTCAAGAGGATTCACTTGAACTTATATAACGGTGAGACTGAGTTGACGGGAAAAATACGATTCACCTTCTGATATGCAAACTAGAAAAAATAGAGTTTAATTGATTATCTTATTGTGAGATAGCTATGTGGTGTAATATAATTGATTATGTTGGAATTAAATTAACTGTATTCTGCACATGTTGCCTACTTATTTTATTTGGGCTGTGTTTGATATACATATATAGATGAGGCTAGTTATTTACTTACTAAGTGGCAGACTCATTCCTCTACTGACGTTTTCTTTCAAGAGTAGACTTTGAGGTGTCTGTTTGTTGAAGACTAGGTCTACACGCTATACTCAGGCAAGTCGGCCAGTATGTTGTTTTCTCCTCTTTATCAATTAAAGTACAAATCGTATTTTGTTTGTATAGAGAGAATGTAAGCGTACGGACTACTTGTGATGAATCACATTGTGGTGTTTGATATGTATATATATATAATATTGTGGGATGATTATACCTGTTATGACGTTGGGATTACATGTACGCATTGATTAGATGATTATGTGCATATTTATATATATGAATACAATTACTTTAAATATGATGTTTAGGGAGGATATAGCCCTAGTAGCGATAGGGGATGCTACAGTCACGGCATGGACGAGCAGATTCCTATTGGACTCCAGCAAGATCGATCCACCCCTGCTGATTTTGTGAGCGAAGAAGCAGCTGGACACCAGTTTTCTGGCATTTGGCAATCCCTGAAAAAGAGATGGTGAACTTCGTCAGCAAGTGGTCAAAGAGACTACGCCGGCTAAGTCGGGAATTCCTTTCCGTGAACACATCATGGTTGAAGAACTTCCTGCTCACTTCCAAGCACCCTCGCATTTATAGCTGAACATATCCGTAAATTTGGAAAACGCAACCTTGCTGTACAGGTATACTAATGGTATCAAATTTCGTGTTTTTCTTACTATGCTAACGAATTATTCCCAACAATGGTTTGAGCAGCTATCTGCTGTATCAGTTAGATCTTTTGCAGTTTAACTCCCTCTTTCAGTCTAGTTTGCTAGCAGCAAGAAGTACCAGAAACCAATCATTAACCTTTTCGGGATCAAGCAGAAAGAGAAGGAGACTATGAAGGCCCATGTTCAATGTATTAACACAGCTATCCTAGAAGTCCCACAACACATTAGGAGGTGTTGGTTTGCGCGTTTACTCAGGGACTTCGGGGAGGGCCTCTGTTTGAATCTTTAGCTAACAAGCGGGTTACTGATTTCCTTTATGTACTAGCTCGAGTAGAAAAATATATGAATTTGGAAGACACTTGGTTGGTGAAGAAGAATGGACGTGCAGGAGAATGGAAGGCGAATTGCTGACCGCCCGCAGACCAAGGGGAGAACCAAGAGAAAGTTTCAGCCCTCTTGACCAGAAAAATGACCATTACACACCTCTATAACTATCCCGGCTAGGATGTTTATGGCGATTGACCAACTCCATGCCTTGTAGTGGCTTAAGGGCTCCGAGGAAGGCCTTCAGCTCCCAAACTCAAAATATTTCTACAGGTATCATAGAGATAGGAACATAACACCAACTGTTATTGCCAGCTGAGGCAAGAGATAAAAAAAACTTATAAACGTCGTTACATAAAGGATCATGTGCATAAGGAGAAAAAAGCGTGAGCCGAAAGAAGATTGTTCCTGCCACCATAATTCTTACAGGATTGATTTGCAAGAGGAGGATTCTTGTAAAAGGGAACCTAAGAAGAAGGAAACCCCAGAAACGAGCCTAGAGAATAATCCTGCTAAAAGAGTAATTCATATGACAGTAGAAGGACCCATGGATAGGGACTTAGGACAAGCCAGACGTGCCCACGCTAGGGTCGCCAAAGTCATCATGAAGATCAACGACAAGGAGCCAGCAGGAGGACGAATGATCCACTTCTATCCTATTGATGCCCAGGGAGTATACTTATCACACAATGATGTACTTGTTATTTCTGCCACAGTGGCTAATGAACTGTTCAACATATCTTTGTGGATTCAGGTAGTTCTGCAGATGTCTTATTCTACAAAATATACCAACAATTGAAATGAGGGGAAGTCCCGCTAGAGACTGTAGACACTTCATTGTATGGTTTTGCGCGTTAGACCAACTCATTAGGAGGTGTTGGTTTGCGCGTTTACTCAGGGACTTTGGGGAGGGCCCCTGTTTGAATCTTTAGCTAACAAGCGGGTTACTGATTTCCTTTTATGTACTAGCTCGAGTAGAAAAATATATGAATTTTGAAGACACTTGGTTGGTGAAGAAGAATGGACGCGCAGGAGAATGGAAGGCGAATTGCTGACCGCCCGCAGACCAAGGGGAGAACCAAGAGAAAGTTTCAGCCCTCTTGACCAGAAAAATGACCATTACACACCTCTATAACTATCCCGGCTAGGATGTTTATGGCGATTGACCAACTCCATGCCTTGCAGTGGTTAAGGGCTCCGAGGAAGGCCTTCAGCTCCGAAACTCAAAATATTTCTACAGGTACCATAGAGATAGGAACATAACACCAACTGTTATTGCCAGCTGAAGCAAAAGATAAAAAAACTTATAAACGTCGTTACATAAAGGATCATGTGCATAAGGAGAAAAAAGCGTGAGCCGAAAGAAGATCGTTCCTGCCACCATAATTCTTACAGGATTGATTTGCAAGAGGAGGATTCTTGTAAAAGGGAACCTAAGAAGAAGGAAACCCCAGAAACGAGCCTAGAGAATAATCCTGCTAAAAGAGTAATTCATATGACAGTAGAAGGACCCATGGATGGGGACTTAGGACAAGCCAGACGTGCCCACGCTAGGGTCGCCAGAGTCATCATGAAGATCAACGACAAGGAGTCAGCAGGAGGACCAATGATCCACTTCAATCCTATTGACGCCCAGGGAGTATACTTATCACACAATGATGTACTTGTTATTTCTGCCACAGTGGCTAATGAACTGTTCAACATATCTTTGTGGATTCAGGTAGTTCTGCAGATGTCTTATTCTACAAAGTATACCAACAATTGAAATGAGGGGAAGTCCCGCTAGAGACTGTAGACACTTCATTGTATGGTTTTGCAGGAGAGTTTGTTCACCCGTTGTAGATCCTCTATCGCTCACTCATCTACCCCCTCTCCAGACATGATTAAAACTTTTTTTCAGTAAGAGCAGAAGACTTACCTAGAGATGGAGATACAACGAGATGATAACAGTGAAAAAATTGGAAATCTGCGAAATTGAAGAGTTGGAGATCGACCGAGTTCTAGACATGAAAATATAGGGGAGAAAAGATGTTTTTTTACCTTAGAATGTGGATGGTAAAATTAAAGGGTAAATTCCTTATATATGGAATGGGCTCAAGATTCCAGCTGACCACTATTTTCTCCCCGTGGATGCGCGAGCTTTTTAAGGAAAATTCAAAAAATAGAATATTTCTCCTTATTCTTTGCAATAATTGCAAATTAATGGTTATATTTCTGTTGCAGATATAAATCTTAATTTAAATTTTTATAGAAAAAATGAGGAAACATTGTTAATCTTTAGTGAAAAGTCCTTCAGCCAGTTAGCATTTCAATGGGATTCGTCCTGCTAATGAACAGGAAAATTCTTCTCTTTTTGTAGAATAGTTATCTACTTTAACCGTTTAACTCTACGATTTGCACTCATAGAGGGGGGAGGAGTGATGATGCCCCCCTAAAATTATTGAACCAAGCCCACAAGCTAGGTATACTAACCTAGTCGACAAAGAGCCCAACTGGCATATTACAAGATGGATAAGGCCCCATCGACAGGGATGAAAGATGCACAAGCTTACTTGTTACTTTACTGAACTGGTAGGCCCAAGAAATAAATTCATTTCAGCCAGACATGTCATCATACAGCTGGGAGAACGCATCATATAGCTTGCCAACACACTTGCATATGTTACTCTAAAATATCTCCAGGTGGTTCCAGGTAAATCAGTAGATAATGAGTTGGAAGATTTAAGAATAACTAATTCCTGAAATTATAGGCAGATTTAGTCTAGCTCACGTATCTTAGTCAATACTTATCCAAATCACCAACAATTTGTTGCGGATAACAGCTGACTCAAAGAGCTTTCTAATGGTTTATTGAACTCAACAATTGACTCCGTATCCAACTCTATATAAGCCTATAAATAGAAATCTTATACAGATTTCTGGAGACACGATTCACCATCACACTTATTCTTAAACTCTAACTTTCTTGCATTATTCTCTCTCGATTTTTAAGCTACTTTAAGTCTATATTTGCACCCTACATGAATATATACACCTTATCACCATTTTATACCATTATTTTCACTTTAATTCAAGTTTTTTCCTTTATTGTTTTCATAAACCATTAGTAATTTAAGTATTAGAGTGCTAATATCTTTTTGCAGGGCTAGTCTTTCGATGATCTTAGGATTATTTTGAAGATTCTTCGATCCTCGTAGTGTGATCAAATTTTTGGTATGCATCAAATAACCTTTTAACATTGATTATGATTAGAAAATATGTAAATTTATAATTAAATAATTATAACATATAATACTCATAACAATTAAAAAGAAAAAATAAATCACATCAATATATATAAAAACAATGCATCAAAAATTCGCGCCCTCCTGATGCATTGTTTTTAGGAGGGCGCGAATCTTCATCATAAAACCGTAATAAATCCTTCCTTTTAGGAGTATTTATGTCATTTCCTCAATAATAACAATAATCCCATTGAATCCTAAATATTGCACTATGTACTATTATTTTTTTAAACTGGTTGACGGATGTTAAGAAGATTCTAATGACTTGAAATATTGAAAAACATTCAATCTGTTCGAAAACTAAATTGTGGAGTTTTTAGGTAATGTTAACCTACTTTGCAGGCTATTCTAAATTACATCCGACCCCTGATGTGATAATCTGCAGCAGTGCCACCATGTATGATTTCATTACACAACAAAAGACAATTGAAAGACACAAACACACACACACACAAAAAAAAAAAAAAGAAAAAGAAAATAATAATAAAGACACAAGACACAGGAATGAGCAAATACACCAAGAACAAAACAGCCCTGTAATTTCTGTAACACTGAGAATCACGCATCACTCCGACACCGATAGTATCTGGAGCATCCCCTGTTGTAAGTATTCGAGGGCTCAGGAAGACAGCCGCTGCCTCTCGAATAAGGCTCACCTGCCGCACCGCCGTTGCACACCGGCTGGTCCCTTTTCAGAGCCCCTGGAGAGATGTATTTCTTCTGCTCAAGAATCCTCCTGCTTATTTCTGATTCCATCAGCACCTCTAGCTCCTGCCTGCATTCTGCTATTGATCCGACACATGACGATGATGGCCCTGCTGCCGAATCATTCAAAGCAGCGGCGGTGTCGTTGATCAGACATGCGAGCGTAAGGAGTAGGAAGAAGGCGTGAGGAAGGAAGAAAGTGGGATTTGTTTCCATTTCTTGTGAATGAAATTGAGTTGCAGACAGCTTTGGGCAAAGTTTATAATGCAGCAGCAAGTCTCCTCCCATCTTTCTTTTTGAAGATAGTGGAAGCCACACTACAACCGGGGGGCCGCACTTCACCTAACCTAATACGAAAAAAACCACACTACCTAAGCATTATGTTTGCTTAAGAGTGCAAAATCCTAACTCAGATCAATTTTGATACAATCAAAGAAATTATACGGTAAGTATGATATATTTGTTGTACGTGTATGATTATTTTTTTTAATATTGTACATCAATCATATAATAAATGTATTACATTTATCATACAATTAATTTAGATTTGATTGGACCAAGTTCGAGCTAAACTTTCCCCTTAAGTATATTTCTTTACTTTGATTAGGTTCATTGTACCAACTACAAAAGTTGCACGTGTTTGGATTTTTAACAGTGGTAGATAGTGTCACACGGGGACATGCACGTGGGAAAATATAAATATGAAAGTACATATTATTTAGGATGAATTACATCAATCTCTCTTGAGATTTGACACAGTTAAAAATACTTTTTCGTTGTTTAAAAAATTATAAATACTCTCCCGATGGTTGATGAAATTATATAATTTTTGGATGGAGGTATGAAATTGTCAAATTTGTTCTAACTGTATTTTTTTTTATTTTTAAATTAAAATTCGTAAAAAAGTCGGATGGGATGGATGAATTTTTTTTTAAAAATTATAAAAAATTTATCCTCTTAATAATCCATAAAAAGAATCATAAAAAATTATAGAAATTAAATAAAATTCTAAGTCTTAATTAATAAGGGCATTTTGTCAGTTCACCACAAAAAATAGATGAAAATCTAACGGATTAGCTAATTGTTAGATGACCGGTAAAATCAAGGAATTATTAATAATTTTTCAAATGAAGAGAGAGTGCGTAATTATGTCAAATCTCACGGGAGGTTATCGTAATTTATCCTATTATATATTAGTAATCAGTCATTATTAAGTTATAGATAAATTAAATATTATAAATTTATTTGTAGATTTCGAAAAAAAAATAATTGAAATTGGATTTTATTGAATTTGAACTAATTATATGAAAAATGTAATATACTTGTTGTGTGATTAATGTACAATTTCGAGAAATTGACTAATTACTTGTTAAGTGTATCATATTATTTTGTGATTAATTTGATCAAATTAAACCTAATTTGAATAAGAATTTTAAGGAGATTTAAATGGTGTTTGCATCAGTAAATATATCTTATAAGATGAATGAAATTTATAAGACGTTGAGAAGTATTTGTTAAATTTTTGTTGTAATTAAATTAGCTTATAAAATAAGACAAAAAAAAAAATATTAAAAGTTTACGAACTCTTTTAACAAAAAGTAACAAGTTCTGAACTATTTCTTAAAATCTTAACAAGTTCCAAATCATATTAATTATAAAATTATCGTTACTAATATCATATAAATTTCATATTTTTATTTTAAAATAAAAAAAAGTGCAAGTAATCTTTGAGTGATATTGTAAATAAAATTGCAATTTATCTTTTATGTTTTTTAAAATACAGTATTTTATCCTCTGTATTTTTTAAAATAAAACAATTTACGTCCTTAGATAGAAAGGTAGTTTGCTTTATTTTAAAAAGTATAGAAGATATATTATTATTATTTTTATAATAAGAATAATTTGCTCATTTACGATAAACTCTCGTGGATGGAATAAGATGTAATCGTAATTTGCATGTGGATGAACATAATCAAATTAGATAACGTCTTGTCGGATTTCAGGATCATCAGTAACACAAAGGGAAATCATGTGTTAGATTGACGTTGTCGTCTGCGGGATTCATCACCGACTGTATTACTGCATCCATCACCGTCGCGTTTCGGAATCAGCTGCAGCACTGATATGATAAAATCGATCACGTGCATAGCTCCTCATCCCCATCGATCTCTCACTCCCTCCCATTTTCTCTCAACGTCACCTTTGTTGAATAGTCTTGTCTGTCCGCCTTGGTTTTGATCATCTGACGCGTGAATTTCATTGCAGAATAGTAGTTTGATAATACGAGGAAAGCTAGCTAGATCGAAACTAAGGGACAATGAGTTCGTTCTCGAGTTTAGGGGGCTCGCTGGATTTCGACAGAGATGTGCCGCTCAGCGACAGGCTCAAAGTCTTCAAATCCACGAATTACGACCCCGAATCCTATGTCACCACCCACTGCAGCAACCTGAGCGAAAAGGTCCGATTCTCACATGTCCTTCTCCCTCTCTGCGTGTGTGCCTGTTTTTTGGGCTTGGCATGATTGAAAGAGAATGATAATTCGGCGTGTAGTGTACGCGTTTTTGTGATCCATGCATAGGACTGATTCCTTAATTTGTAATAGACATAAGTTCTCTTTTGATGATTTCAGGAGATTTCAACTCATCCAAATTGTAAGACGAAAAGAAATATATATATAGTTAAGTTAAACAGAGTGGACTTTTACTGTTAGTAGAGGTTGAGAACTATGTGATGGTTACAGAAATTATTGATAAAATGTTGATTTTGTGGAAGATGATCCTAATGAGAATATGTCTCCTTCTGATAGAATCATAACTAGGGAGTTTAATGTTTATGTGATAAGGCATAAAGCGTTTACGCGAAAAGTTGTTGAATTTGCACATTTTTGGCAGGAAATTAGGCACCTCTGCATGCACCTTGTGAGCTTGAAGAAGGCGTCTGCCGAAGAGATGCGGAAAAGTGTTTACGCCAATTATGCATCATTTATAAGGTGAGTGGTGGTACAAGTCAATTGTAAAGCTAAGGGTCCCTGTTAACTTTCCTGTTCTCTGTTCTTGCTATTTGGAGTGTCATGCTGATTGTCTTGGACAAGCCCTTTAAGCATTTACCGTATCGCGGACTATAGCAGTTTCTAATCAAAGGAATTAGCAGAACATCGAGTAGAATAAAAGAAATCAGTGGAAAGATAGTGGTTTAAGGTATAACAGACCGAAAATGTTAACCATTTTAGATTCAGAAAAATGTTGTCTGGATTCTTTACATCACCACTGATCTAGATTACGCAGATTTTGCAGTGTGTTTATAGTTTGATCACGTTGACAAGAGCTGTCTTATTTGTCTGTACATTTCAGAACGTCAAGGGAAATTTCTGATCTGGAAGGGGAGCTTGTTTCCTTGAAAAATCTTCTATCTTCGCGTGCAAATATCATTCACAGCATAGCTGATGGAGTTCGAGTTGAGTCCTTGAACGACAGAACTGATTATGGGGAGGATGCTGTCCATTTTGAAGATAGAGAGCCTACAAAAACTGATAAGTGGTTGTCACAATATTTGGAGGACCTTGAAGTCCTGCTGGCTGAGAGACGAGTCGAAGAAGCTTTAGCTGCACTAGACGAAGGTGAAAATGTAGCAGAGGAGGCTAGGGAGAGTGGGTCAATGACTCCCTCAGCGTTTTTGTCATTGGGAAACTCTATCATGGAAAACAGGCAGAAATTAGCAGATCAATTAGCAGAGTCAACCTGCCAACCCTCAATAAACGGCTTTGAACTCCGTTCATCAGTGCAAGCTATGAAGCAACTCGGAGATGGCCCCCGAGCACATACAGTACTGCTCAAGTGTCATGAGCAAAAATTGCACAGAAACATGCAGTCTCTCAACCCGTCATCTCATGGAACAGCATACATAACCGCGCTATCACGTCTAGTTTTCTCAACAATCGCTCAGGCAGCAAACGATTCTTTAGCTATATTCAGTGATGAGCCAGCTTTTACATCCGAGCTTGTAACTTGGGCCGTCAATCAGACACATGCTTTTGCTCAGCTTGTCAAGAAAAATGTTGTAGCCGCCCCAGCAGCATCAGGATGCCTAAGGATAGTTGCTGAATCTGTTCATATAAGCTTGGAGCACTGCTTGTTGCTAGAAGACCGTGGATTGGCCCTTTGTCCCACGCTCTTGAAAATCTTCAAGCCTTACCTGGAACAGGCCCTTACTGCCAACTTAAAAAGAATTGAGCTATGTACAGCAGCAATTGCTGCTTCCGATAATTGGTCACTCACTTATCCACCTGTTGCTGGCCGTTCCTGGGGTGGTTCTGCCGGTAGTAGTGTTGGATTCCAGCAAAAGCTTTCGAGCAGTGCTCATAGATTCAATACAATGATTCAGGTGAATCTTTGAAAACATTTTCTTCATACGGGATATTCATTATGAATTCATGTCATACTTCTGAGAATGTAACTTGTCAAAGTTTTGAATTTTGATCCAGGAGCTTTGCGAGGATATTGGCTCTCTTGAAATCTTGCAGCTATCTGAGCAAGCTTTGGAAGGCGTGTTGCACTCGTTTAACTCATTCGTTAACTTGATGATAAACGCGTTTCCTAGTTCTGCGGAGACTGAAAACTTGGAGGGAACTGGGAGAAGAATAGTTAATTTGGCAGAGACTGAAACTCAACAGTTATCTTTGCTGGCTAACGCAGTGTTGTTAGCTGATGAGCTTCTTCCACGTGGAACGATCAAGTTCTGCTCCAACACCAGAAGTGGTGATCAGTCCCGGAGGGCTTCAGAGAAGCGTCCTCCTGAGCAAAGAGAACTGAAGCGAAGGCTCCAACGCTTTGTTGACCAACTGAGAGATAGCTTCTGCCGCCAACATGCCCTTGAGCTCATATTCACCGATGATGGAGGTGTCCGTCTAAGTGCTGATATCTACTTGAGTATGGATGAAAGCACAGCGCAGCCTGAATGGTTCCCGTCTCCTATTTATCAGGTAACAGATGAGTTGAGAGTATATTTTCACAAACTAGTTTGAATTGTGAAGATACACAACATATAGCAAAATTGTTGTCTAATACTCATTAAATTGTACAATACTTAGGAACTATTTGTAAAATTGACGCGGTTAGCAAGCATAGCATCAGATGTTTTCGTAGGAAGAGAGAGGTTCGGAACTGTTCTGTTAATGAGACTCACAGAGACTGTCATCCTGTGGTTTTCTGAAGATCAAAACTTCTGGGAGGAGCTGGAAGCTGGACAGAGGAGTCTAGGACCACTTGGGCTTCAACAGGTTTTGTTCTCTTCCCGTTTCCGAAGTTACTGACAACATTATTCTGCAAGCACTGAGATACAATGTCTTAAATCAAGATTTTTCACACTCAACAGAGATGTAAAAATCTGATACTCTGTGCAGTTCTATTTGGACATGGAGTTTGTGATACTGTTTTCATCTCAAGGGCGTTACTTGTCACGGAATCTGCATCAAGTGATGAAGAACGTTATCAGTAGAGCTATTGAAGCAGTTCAGGCAAATGGAATTGATCCATTCAGGTGGAGCACTATGCAACTGGCTTTCTGCCTAGTCTGTTAAATCTATTCAGCCAATATCTTTGTCCTAAGATGCTATAATACTAAATCTTTGTCAACCTTTGCAGCGTGCTGCCGGAGGATGAATGGTTCGCTGATGTTGCTCAAATAGCGATAAAAATGCTTACTGGCCCACCCAGTTTCGAAGGAGATCGTGACGGGAGCAGTCCAACAGCAAAATCTGTGTCTTCTGTCCATTCTCACGGAAGTACATAGTATCATCACAAAGTTGCGATAAACATCCCCATTAGCTATAGAGAATCACGAGCATCAACATCTAAGTTCTAGATCCAAGTGGTCTTCTCAGGTTCTTTAGCGTTGTTCTTGAGAATGAGCCGCTTTGCCCATTCCTTAAAGATGTTTTCATGGGATCTGGTCCACAAATAATTTATTAGTCTGGTTCTGACAAATGAGTCTATCAAGTCCTTTAGCTATGTTTTTGAGGAATGATCCAATCTGACCCATTCTTTATCGAGTAGTCTTTAGAAGATTCTTATCCAGCAAAGTTTTTTTTTCTTTATTCTTGTTTCGATGAACAATTATTGAGTCCTCGGATTAGCTGCTCTATTCAGATGTGGAAAACCAGATCATGTTCAGTTCTCATTACCTTGAGAATGTAAGAACAAAGTTTTCATGGTATCTAAACCTTAATGTCTACATGCTTATTCAACACATTATGTTGTCATCTCCCACCACTGTGATTGAGAAGGATGTGCTCACAACAGTGAATCAATTTTCCTTCACTTTATCCTCTCATAACTTCCACAAACCACTGATGTTAATCTCCCATTTGCTGTTTCTAGCGCTTTTTCTCAATCTGAAACTGAAGAATGGCAATTTATTTGCGCGACTTTTCGAACATGGGATCTTGGAAGCAAAGAACAAGACTTGTTTGTTACGATCTATGAATTACACTTTTGAGTATTATAACTATTCAAGGGTTTCCTCAAAAAACCCAAGTTGTTGATAATTCACATAATCAATTTCGTTTAGCCGCATACAGCACAAGATCTGCTCAGGCAACTCTTCAGCTTTGGTACCCTGGCAATAATCGAAAGAAGCACACATTAACATGTTGTAGCTGAGGAACAAGTAATGGAAATAGGGAGAACAGTTGTACTTGCCTGAATTGTTAACCCAAAATCCAGGACACACAGCTTTAGCCTGTCCAAGAATGTTTCAAACCCCTTTCTTGAAATGTAGCTGAATCTGTGCATGTCCAAATCTATTTCAAAATAATTTTCGCCCTGCAAAGTATAAGAGAACAAATTCTTAAGGATGGAGGATAGTAACATTGAATGTGACAGAAATTTTCTTCTATGGTGATTAATAGTCAACTGATCAAATTTAAACTTTTTATCCGTCAAACACTAATCAAGTAACTCTTCTAGAATGTTTTGCCTGGACTACTGATTAGCATAACTTGCAAGCATGGTTCATAGCATAATTGTATAGTTGCCCTTCAATATCTGAACGCAGTAGGAACAAAAAAAGAACCTTCGATATGAAAATTACAGAACACCACTTACAGGCATAATTTATATTAATGATCTATCTTGGCCTTTCAGTATATAGGGATCATTAATTCGTAATATAAAATAGGGTTTATTGCACCATCCCCCTACTACTATTGGTATTTCCAGATATTCCCCTCTCACTATCGAAATTACATATATCCCCTCTGACTAACAGCTGTCAGTCAAACTTGACGGAAAATGCTCAACAGGGGACGGGGGTGTAATTAACCCTCCCCCCCTTTTTTTTCCATATTCTCAAATCTCCCAGGGTGTTAATGTTACAATCTCTAGTTCATATAATTCAAGTTATACTAGAGAAGGTTAGACAAGCGGATAAGAGTGGTTTCCCAAAAATCAAGTAAGAACTAATGCTGACAGATTAAAAATCCACTTGTTCAAGAGCTGCGAGGACCAAACTTAACTTACCGAGTAAAATTCATGTTGAGGACGGGACAGAACGGGTTTTTCATTGTAGGCATGCATGAGCTTCCTCTCTGCAGCACTCAGAGGCAGGTCCTCGACATTTGCTACACGACCCAGTATCTTTAACCTTTCCCTGAACGGCGCGACCGTGTCTACTGGAAAACCTTTAACTTTTTCTACTTCATCATCAATCAGTTTCTGTAATATGTCAAAACACATTTACTCGATAAAAACGTCGAAAAGAAGTGCACTATAAGGGAAAAAAGCATTGTCGCAATTTTCTCTTGTAATTCTTGATCATCTACAAGATTGATCAGGTGTTACATTGAGAGTAAAGCAAACAGTTATCTGTGTTTCATAAAATTTGCATAAACGTTGACATCAAATTGATCGATTGACTCACCCGAATATTTTCTTGAAAAGAGGCTGAAAGTTCCTTGGCAAAGCTCTCAGAGAGCTTAAAGTACAAAACAAAGCTTAATCCTTCCCCATCTGTCTCGCCCTGAAATATTGCTGCAGGATATAATGGCATCTGCAAACCAGAAAAACGAGCACGTACTGCTATAATGAGAAAAATATAAGCCAAATGCGAGGACATTAAAAATACAACATGTCCTTACATTAAAGGGTATAAACATCATTTCCTTACAGGATATAAAATTGTTCCGGACAAGTGAAAGAAAAGGCTTCAGAGACTACATGACCATATTATCGTCTATTTATTCCGGAGATGTGAAAAGGCCTAATATTCAGCTATCTCTACACTAGTGTGTTTACTGGTTATTAGGTGTAATGGTTGCTAATTTATGCTTTCCCTAATACAAATCTTATAGTATACCATGTAAATAAATGATGCATGACATACCAATTCTCTGTAATATAAGGAAACGAAAGCTCCAATAGTGTTGTACTTGATGAGTTCAGTACCTGAACATTTACAACAAGAATGGGTGGCAGTTTCCCAGATGAAGTAATAACAGGGAGTTCCACAAATCGAGCAATATGATCAATTTTCCTCTGAGATAAAAATACATCAAGTCCAAAAGGTTTATATGCGGCACAATTGGGAGCATGATCCTTCCTTTTATCCCTGCCCACAAAATGTGCAGTATGAAAA
>NC_026152.1:10259757-10268294 GCF_000512975.1 Sesamum indicum
CACCCCCGGGAAAAGATAAAAAATAAAAATAAATAAAAAGCCGATACTAGACATATATAGAGGATGAGTACAGTTATTTTACCTGAAATAATTTGCTCCCCTAACCTTGAAAGTCCCTGGATCAATGTCTGACCAACTATCGGGCATTCTCTTCCCCAAGGGGCAAAACGGCACTTGGGAACCGGCTAAAGGTCTTTGCAGCAGCGCCTTGGAAGAAACTGCAGCACAAACAGGAGAAACATTACATGAAGTGTCATGCATATAATGAAATATCCAGGTTGAAGTGTGTATATCTGAACAAAATCCATGAATTAGTGACAGGCAGAAGATGCAGCATGGCCGTCACAGAATCGGACTACTTGTTAGCATCATCTCCAAAGAACTAAATGTAGTAGTAAAAATAGCAAGAAAAACAGATCTGCAAATACGTCAGAGAAACGTCTATCTTTAAGTAGTTCTTCACAGGCTTGAGCAGTATGATTTCCAGTGAGATGCCAACAGGAAATGGTGAAAGCAATGGGATGAATGCAAAACAGATTTAAGAACTGAATTTGTTGAGTTGAGCCTTTACACTAATCCACTAACAAAGGATGATAAAAAGAGAACTGAGAAAGATGGCAACCATTTCAACAGGAAACAGAATTAGTCATGTGACGAACATGGCGAACATACAGACAATTCCGGGGATCAAAATTCAAACAATATCAAATAACATCATAGTATTTAGGTTTACTCACATAAAGTAGCAATAGGATGTTCATCCTTCCATTTGAAGGAGAGTTTCAAGGCAGTCTTTTTCCTTGTACTTGGAGGGCTAGAGCTAAGGGATCTTCTCTTTTCAACATGGGAAATGGTAGAAGCTAGACAAGGCAAACAGTTATTTGGAAGGATTCCGCAATTATCCAATAAACTGTCGTCTCCAGCGGAATTTTCTCCAGATGGGCCTGAGATTTCATCAAGGAATACAGGCTGTACGTCACCCAAAGGGCCGTCCGCTTTCACTCTGACATTGGAAACACTTTGAGTAACTGAACTTCTTGCCGTTTCACTTCCAAGAATAGGTTCAGAATTGCCAGTTGATGAGTCCATGGGATCAGGGACAGGTTGGATGCGGCAACTACCATCAGTATGGAAATTATCTGCTGCAGAAACGATTCTGGGCATGGATGTTCCATCAAATCCACTAACAGAGAGCACGTCTACAGCAATAAAGCATTATTAGTTTGACATGAGAATGGAAAATCGAATGTAGTTAGAAGAGAAAGATAAGTTTCCAATATACCATCAGGAAGGCTTTGAAAATCTTCATCGCTCCAGTCAGATTCAAGTACAGCAGCAGAATCAAACCATGCTTCTTCAACACTTCCTGGCATTGCAAACATGTGAAGTAATAAGTCTACTCAGATAAATGGTACATCCTTCCAAAACTGAAGAACTCCTTCAACAGCTTTAAACCATAAATCAAAGGGCACTGACAGACAAAGATTTCTACGCAGACTATGCTCATACTTCCCTATTTCAGAGGAGGTTCAATTGCTCATTAGCAATCCCAATTCCAAAACCAAAGAACTAAAACAACATCCAATCGTACGAAGCTACTTTGCTCATCTTAATCTAACAGAAAAGCAACATTAACTACCATTCGAAGTGCAAATGAAGATGATGTCTTTACCAACAAACATGCATAAAAGCCAGCTAACATGCTCATTGGAATTGGTAAACAGCAATGTACTCCAATCCTTAGATTTACAACCAAAATTTACCCAGAAAGCCAAGAAAGATGAGTAATTAAATGACGGAGCTCATGTTTGAATTCAGGAGTGTCCAGCTTAATAAAGGTGGCAATAGTCCAACTACCGTTTGAGCAGCCTCAATGTACCCAAACTAGATTTACAGTGTCAAGTAATAGAAAGTAATAAGCCAACCATGTGAACTTTCTCAACTTTACTCCTTTGTTCTTTTTCACAATTCCTAATACAATCTTCTTCAGCATCTTATCAGCATTTCTTGAGAAACTCAACAGTTAATAGAAAACCAGTTCCATTCTGCCCTCAGAGTTCATTTCAGGGATTCAAGAATTTAGCTCCCTCTTCTTCAATTCACATATTTCAGTCAAATTATCAGTACTTCACACATTCAAGAACCAATAATACTGTAATGGATCAAGAACTATTCTCACCAGCAGATACACAGAAATGCCACCAAACACACAAAAACAAATAGAGAGAGGGAGAAAAGTGAACCATGAAAAGTGGGATTGCTGAAGGGACGATCAACAGGCAAAGCCGAAAGCTTTTCAGCTCTATCCGAAGATCGATCTGACAAATGAGAAGGGAACCTCCTCTTCAAAGCCTGCCTTCTCTTTCTGTTCCTCTTTTTCCTTGAACCCCCAAACTTACCCCCCACACAATTCTCCGGCCGAGACACACAGGCCCCCATCTCTCTCCTTCTCCAAATAGTTAAATAAACTGTTTTTTATTAAAAAACGAACAAAAGGGCTAGTCCAAATTCAGAAACAAATAAAACTATCATACATACATCTCTCTTTCTCACAAGATCAACCCCAAAATCCCATTAAATCTCTAAAGAGAGAAGCAAAAAATTCATTCTAGAGAGAGAAAGCGGGAAGAGGAGGAGAAGCCCATCACCCACCCTCCTCTTCTTTCCCCCTCGATCTTTCAACAACTACAGAAATCCCTTTGCCATCAACCCCTTCTCCCACACTCACAAAATCAACACATACATATAATTACACATTTAAACCAATCTTGATACTCAGAACCGACGGTAAAAACGAAGTCGTGGGAGAAGATCTACAGTTAGTCAATTTGTAGCCGTGGGCAAATCTAAACTCTCTCAACACGGCAGTAGAAAGAGAAGTAAAGAAAAAGATAAGCAAGCCGCAGCGACGGCAGTTGGGACTTAGGATGCATATTCCATTGTTGGCCCGTGACACGTGTCCGAGATCGAAGGGCTCAGCCGGGGGGCGCGAGAAGGAGTATTCAGATCGCACGTGTGACCCCTGAGATTTTAACGTTGCTGTTTCTAAGTATCAGCTGTCAGACCAAAATCTAACACTTTTGGACACCGTTGTTTGTTGTGTTTTGTTTTTGTCTTTGTATTTATGTTGTTATTATATTAGGGTAAATTATGATAGATATAAATATTTTTTCATTCTATGAAAAATTATAAATATTTTATAAAAATTAACAGTCATTTAACAAATACTTTCTATATAAGGAGCATTTATTAGATAATTATTAATCATGGGGAGGTATTTATAATTTGTTAAATAATAAGAAAATATTTATAATTACGATAAACTTTAAGGAAGTCCATTGTAATTTACCTTTATTTTTAAGATTTTTATAAGGGACAATTCTCAACACGTCGTGTGACAAATGACATGTTTACACAAATCACTTTTATTTTTTATATAATTATAGAAATCACTCGTGATAATGAAAAAATAAGGATAGTTTACATAATGATATTAACATTTTCTGAAGGGTGTATGTGCAATTTTTCAAAAAAAAAAAATTAAATAATTTGTGTAAATGATACCGACATTTCTATTGAATGCATGTTTATGATGTAAATAAAAAATTATCCCTTTTTATGAGAAAAGATAAGAAAAATATTATTCACATTCCTCACAATGAAGGGTTGTATTTTAATCTTTCTATGGAATAAAATGTCCATTTGTCCTGCGGAACCCACTAGAAAAAATATATTATTTTGTTATGTTTATTATTATAGTTAAAAAGTAAAAAATTATGACAAATATTAATTAACTACGACTGCACAATAATTATTGACCCTTATTTCTCCGAACGAGATCAAAGCATTAGCTACAACTAAAAGTTACAACAAATATTTTGGTTATAGGTAAAATGGTCAATATTGACTAACTTTGGTCGAAACTTAAGTTTTGCTTCGATTTTATTTAACCATAACAATTAGTATTGGTTTATTATGAATTTTCAAATCGGAGTGATTTATTTTATTTTTCTAGTGACCGTTCTGGGATCTTTTTATTATAACAAATTGAAAACCCTGTCATATATTTGTGATGCCATTAACTATTAATAAAAATAATTGTTAAACAGAATTTTTATTATTATTTGACGTTGATACGCGTGTTCTATTGGTTATAAACGAGAAGTTTGGTTGAATTACACGTTTAAATACGTCCTCTCTATAGCAAAGTGTATTTTTACAAATAAAATTATGAAATTCATATAAAATTAGTGCTGATAATATATCATGCAATGTGATACTAATTACATTGCACGCTATATTATTATTAAATTTAGATATTATTATTAATTTAAAATAAAATTTATTGTGGCTCAATATATTATTAATGACAACTAAGACATTATTATTAATATTTTTGTTAATGATATATGAGATTCTTTGTAAGGTTTTTAAGGATCAAACTCTTCAATCTTTATTGTGCTACTCATCAAACAACAATAATGGAGAGTCAATAATTTGACTCCTTCGGTTGACTTTACACATGGGCCTGGCCCAATTTAGTATTACTTTCTTCAGTTCTTCATATGGGCCTATAGCCCGTTAACAATTGCTTTGGGCCTAACTTTTCATGATGTTAGAATTTGGGCTTTCGGATAAAGAAAAATTGAGCTGGGCGTGGCCCAATCTACAACAACGACCCGACAACAAATAATGACGTCGAAGTATAATCCATGTAGCGTTCGAACTAAATTTATTTAAAATATCTTATATTATTTAAAATATTTTGTCCTTTTCTTTCTTCTTCTTCTTCGTTTTCTTTTTTAAGCAATGATTGCTCGAAAGCAAACTCCCACTACCAAAAATTACGATGTAGGCTCGATCAATTGATCCGATTTTAAGATGATGTCCCCTCCAAATACAACGAACATAGGCCAGAAGCCTTCTTAATCACCCATCGACCCTGTCCACATAAATATCTCTAGAAGCATCAAAGAAACAAGAACTAACATCCACATACATCACAAGGGAATAGGACCTCTTTTTCTCCAAATTCCAAAACTCAAAAGCCTAACGTTAGTTTCCCCACACCAAGTGGGAGGGTCCAAGGAACCCTCAAGAATATTCCGTTAGATGTTGGAATTACATATTAATATCAAATTTACGCGTGTATTATTTGTCGTTTTATTTTTAAATTATAATTATATTTTAATTTAAAGAATGGTAATTATAATGAGCTCACATAAGATTTGCTATAATTATAAATATTTTTCTTATTTTTTTAAAATTACTAATACCCTATGGTGTTTGATGGAAATATTTAATCCTTGACAGAGGTTTGGAATCTGTCTGCTTCGCCTTTATTATATATTTTTATTAAAAAAATTAAAAATTTGTAAAAGAACCTGCCCACTTAGTTCATAAAATCTTTTTAGAAAATTTTAAAGTACGTAAAATTATAATTCATGATACATAAGGGTATTTTAATAAGTTCACAATAAAAAACTGATGAAAACGCACTCTAACAAAAATTAACGAATTATGCTAGTTCTTGGACAGCTCTTATAATAAGAGGGATATTAGCAAGTACGAAACAACAAAAAAGTATTTATAATAATGTTAAATTTTTAAAAAAATCTCGCTATGATTTTTCCTAAAAAAACTGATATAATATTAAAATGTGATAAAAAAATCCACGGGGCCAAGAAGGACAGCTTCCGTATGGCTTATCTTTGGAATTAGACAGAAGTGATGTTACTGCCTCAACAACAATCTCATTGTCATATTTGAGAAAAAAAAAAAAACATTTAAGGACCAAAAAACCCTACCAGTCTTGCATCAATCATCTAATAATTTGGACCATTTACGAAGGGCAATCAATGCAAATTTCATGCTGCAGCTGTGGGGCATTTTGTCTTCTGCTCATACTTAGCTGTAGTTGTCTCCAATCTTGGGGCTACTTCATTTCAATCCCTATCCTTTCAGGCAGTTGGCAGCCTATCCCACATCAAACTTTTTGCATTCGGACATTTCGATGAGACATCTATAGTTCGTCGAAATTAATAATAAGGGTTGGTTTATTGTCACAATGTCGCAGTCGAGAATTCTCTAGTTAGTATTAATGATGTTTTAGTTTAGTGAGGAAGATCGAGATCTTATGAATACATTCAAAATCATGAATTTTAGTTTTATTAATTGTTTGAATTTATTTTTATTACATGTGAGTTTATTATCGAATCGATATAACTATCAGTTTATTGATATTGATATAATAATGTAATCGCCGTTTCTATAAAGAGAATTATGTAACTTGAACTATGATAAATGTTGCATTATTGTTCCTTGAAAGTTGGATTTGTGTTCTAGATGGATCGAAAATTTTTTGGTTCGCATGCTTGAAAGTACTCCTGTAAGTTGTGCTTTTAGAAATTTTCAGGTAGAAAACATAGTAATAGTGATGTTGTTGGGAAAAAAAAAATAGCGAAATTTGTAGAAATATTAAAGATTGAATTACATTTGATACCTCTTGAGGTTAGATCTAATTACATAAAGATTCTTATCCATTATAATATTATAAGTATATTCCCTGAAGGGGTGCTGCTGTAATGTACTTAATGAGGTATTTGTGTAAAATTTCGCCATCGACTATATAGGGGCTTACTTGTAATTACAACTACAACCTTACATTATGTTTGGATTAATGTTTTGAATGTTTTTGTTTTGGTGTTTTGGAGATAGAGAGAGAAAAATAGAGATAAGTAATTATATGTTTTGAGATAGATGGTATGTTTGGATTTATGTTTTGATATAATATAAAATAGTATAAAATAAGTGGTGTAGGTTTGATGTTGGGATTTGAGAGACATGAGTTACTGTTCATTGTCAAATCATGTCTTTAAATATATATATATGTGTATGTATATAGTATTTTGTTTGTTAATGATATTTAATAGGGCAAATTGCAATTTTCGTCCAGTTTCTTAGGGGTTGTGGCATTTTCAGTCCAGGTCTTTATCAAAATAGTATTGTGGAACAATAATTAAAAAAAGTTGGCAATTTTAGGACAAATTACCCTAAATCAGCCGGAATTGAGCACGAGGGAGGCACGTGAGCTGTTGAAAATTGGGGGAAGCTGACGTGGCCGGTGAAACTGCAAGGTGTAAAAAAAAAAATCGGACAACATGACGTGGCAAGCTGACGTGGAAAAAAGGCCACGTCAGCTTGCCAACGTGGACATTGTTGGAGGGAAAACAGACAGCACGTCTTTAGCACGTGCTGTCGTCTTCTCACCTGTTTTACAGAATAGGGTAAAGAAAAAGGGGTAAAAATCCCTAGCCAAATCCCTAACTGTAAAGAAAGAAAAAGAGCGAAAGAAAAGGAAATTACTGAACTCTAGCACGAAGGAAAAGGAAATTTTACTGCGGTAATCGATTGTGGGAAGATGGTCGTCATTCGCGCAGACAGGCATTTGAATATGCCACCGCCTGCTTATCGTAAGTGGTTCCTTCATTTTTTTTTGTTATTTAGCTTGCATTGTGCTTAGTGCTCTTAGAATAGTATTTAAAGGAAATGAATTTGCTATTGTGAAAAGGGGAAACATGGTCCCCATGAAGATGACTGTTCTTTGTTGTTTTGTGTGTGTGTCTGTTTTTTTTTTTTTTGTATTGCTATTTTGTAAAGTGGACAAGCGGTCCCCCATGAAATTGCTATCATAATATTATAATGTTGGTGTTGGTATGGTGTGTTGTTGCTATGTTGCTTAGGTTTCTTTTTTTTTATGCTCTTTTACAGACCCTGAAACAGAATCCATAACTGTAGCTGTTTTCTATGGGGGTGAACTTAGAAACATGCCTGTTGCAGCTTGCATTGGTGGAAAAGTACAGAAATTTGATTATTTGTGTAGATGGTTGTCACTTGAAGGGACCTCATAAGGGAATATTGCTAACTGCTGTGGGGGTGGACCCGAATAATAACTTGTACCCCATTGCATATGCTGTAGTCCAGAGGGAGTCTACAGACACATGGGAATGGTTTTTAACGGTGCTGAAACAGGATATATGTATTCAGAGGGACAGTGAATACACTTTTATGTCAGACAAACAGAAAGGACTCATACAGGCTTTTCAAAGTGTATTTCCTAATGCTGCACACAGGTTTTGTGTAAGACATTTACACAATAATTTCAAGAATGCGGGTTTTAGGGGTCTTGCATATAAAAATGCAATGTGGAAGGCAGCAAGAGCAAGCACAGTGGGGGAATTTAAACTAAGAATGGAAGAAATAAAGAAGCTAGATGAGAAAGCTTTTGATTGGTTGAATGAGAAGCCGCCAAGTGAGTGGAGTAAGTCACATTTTACTGAATTGCCAAAATGTGATATGTTACTTAATAATTGTTGTGAAAGCTTCAATGCAAACATAATGGATGCAAGAGATAAGCCTATTCTTACAATGCTAGAATGGATAAGGGAATATCTAATGCGAAGATTGCAAGAAAACAGGGAAAAAGCATCCAAGAAGTGGAAAGGAACTTTGTGCCCCAAAATTAAAAAGTTGCTGCA
>NC_026152.1:10268332-10343906 GCF_000512975.1 Sesamum indicum
ATTTTTAATCAAAATTTGCAACCTGAAGATATGGTTCACCCTTACTACAATGTGGATACATACAAGTCAGTGTATGAACCTGCTATACTACCAATCAGTGGTGAAATGCTGTGGTCTGAGACAGGCTTCATTCCTCCATTGCCTCCAAACTTTGGCAGAGGTCCTGGAAGACCTGCTGGAGCAAGAAATAGAGAGCCTGATGAAGGTAAAGAAAAAGGTGAAAAGAAAAAGCAGAAGAAACAAATTAAACTCAAAAGGCAACATGTCAAACACCACTGCAAGATATGTGGTGAGGAGGGACATAATGCAAAGGGATGTGCCTTGTATAAGGACATGCAAGAACCTGGGCTTGATGAGTCTGAAATGAATACGTTGTTTTCAAAGGTATCTCAATATTTATACTACATTTATATCAACCACCAATTTTACCTCCAATTGTGGAACAACATGAGTCAATGTTTCATGATGTGGAGCCAGAAATACTGACAGAACCTGGTCCTACACCCACTCCACCATGTGTTCAAGGGCCTACGATGTACGAACAATTGCAGATGGCCAACACAAACATATCCTTCCAACCCCAAGTGACATTGCAACCGAGACTTAACATCAGGGCACCTCCTCCAATGACTGGTACCAGTTTCATGCCCTCTTTTTCAAGCAGGCCATCTGATCCTATTTCCAAGACAATAGTGAAGGAGCATGGGAGAAAGTGGGTTGACATCTCTAAATGGCCTTCCCAAAGTTCTGAGGATCACGGGAAAAAGTAGTTTCTTGCACACTTGTAGTGGATTAGTTTTTGTACACTTGCTTTTGTGAATCAGTTTTTGTGTTGTGGTGGTTAGTTTTTGTAGATAGTTTCTGGTGGTAGAAATGGAGTTAGATTATTAGTTGTTGTGGATAGTGTTTTTTGGTTGTGCAAGTGAAGTGAAATGTCATGAAGTCAAACACATTGCAATGTAAGCATTTTTGGCAGAAATTATGATTTCCAGAAATGATGAGTTTGCAGAAATTATGGTTCTGTTTTTGTTTGTATTTTTTGCATTGTTTGCATTGTGCAAGTGAAGTGAAATATGCTGAAACAGGGGTATTTAAGTGTTCTGTTTTTTATTGGCATTGTTGAAGTTTTGGTTTGCAGAAATTTTGGATTGTGCAAGTGAAGTTTTGGTTTGCAGAAAGTATGAGATTACAGTCCAGGGCATAAATTATGTTTGCAGAAATTTCATTACACATAACAAAATGGTTACATATGAATTTGTAATACAATCAATTGAAAGATGAGACTAAATACTAAATACAATACATTGAAACAGGGGAAAATTCCATTACACATAACCAAATGACTACATATGGATTTTGTGCTACAAGTACTTCAAAAATACCAAATACAATACATTCAAACACTTGCTAAACATAGTACAATATGAACCAAACCTAACCATCTTCTTCATCTTCTACACTCTACATTTCTCTTGTTGCTTCTTTGAACACAATCCAACACTCACCCAAATGCACATTATGCAAACAACCAACAAAACAACTATCAGTCTCCAAAGTCTTCCATGCCTGAAATTTAGTTTCAAAATTTCAGCTTCCATTTCACTCTTCTTGCGCAATAAACCTGGGATAACTGTACGCGCCCTTCTACACATTGGAGGGTCCTCCCAATCAAAAAAACCACACCCACCCATCTACAATCAGTTAAGAAAATAAGAAAAATATAATGAGGAGAAATTTCTGCAAAGTGGAGATGAACACAAAAGAAAAACAAACTTACATTGTAGTTTTTACATGAATGGAATCTCCTTCCAAGATTGATCTCAGTCCATGAGGTCCGAAGCACTGTCCTCTTTCCACAATAGCAATCGACGAGAGATGAAACACTGCTCATCTTCAATTCCTTGCTCAATTTCTCCTTAAATCGTGGCTTGGCTTGGGAGCGAATTTTTCTAGCAAAGATTGGGAGCGGACTAGGGTTCTTGTATAGCAAAGATTGGGGGTTAGATGTCAATTTTTATTTGCAAAAGAAAACTTGCGATTTTTAACTATGGGCAAGCTGACGTGGCTTTTTTTCCACGTCAGCGATGCCACGTCATGTCCCCCCAAATTACACCTCGCAGTTTCACCGGCCACGTCAGCTTCCCCCAATTTTCAACAGCTCACGTGCCTCCCTCGTGCTCAATTCCGGCTGATTTAGGGTAATTTGTCCTAAAATTGCCAACTTTTTTTAATTATTGTTCCACAATACTATTTTGATAAAGACCTGGACTGAAAATGCCACAACCCCTAAGAAACTGGACGAAAATTGCAATTTGCCCTATTTAATAATATATATATGTGTATGTATATAGTATTTTGTTTGTTAGTGAAATATAATATATATATATTTATGTTAAGTAATTTTTATTTATTGAGGAATTTTTTTTATATTTTAAATAATAATTATAATTTTAATGCATAATTAAATACATTATAGTATTGTCTCCAAAATGATTTTGTTAGACTTTATCTTTGGAATGAAAAAATATAATATATAAAATTTAAATAAAATATTTAGAATTAAGTATGTATTATTAGTATATTGTCCTCAAATTTCAAATTGTTCAAATATTTTATTGAAATAGGAAAAATTATGAGTACAAAAGATTTAAATGGTCTAAGTTGAAAAAATTTATAATCAAGAGTTAAATGCACTATGTAACATGTTGAAAATACATTCATTAGACTTTTATATGTGAACTGTTAAATTTTAATATACAATTGAAATAATAAAAATACGAATTAGGTATATAGTACTAATATATTATCAGTAGTGTATGCAACTGCTACAGTAGTTCCGTTAGGCAGAAAAGTTTTATATATTTTAATTAAGTAGCATTGATAGTAAATGTCTTTAATATCAATGATTTCATAAATTAATAATTATTTTTTAGTAGTAATTATTGATTACATTTCACATATATTTTATATTAAATAATATAATATAATATATATAATACAAATAATTTAAAAAAACAATTAATAAGAACAAAAATGAAAGAAGAAGAAAGAGAAGAAAAAAGAGAGAAGAAAAGGAAAGCGAGAGAAAAAGCTGCCACAGAAAAGAAAGAAGAGAGAGAAAAGAATAAAAAAGAATAAAAAAAAGTAATAATTTTTTTTTTAAATTAAAATTACACACCTAGTGAAGGTGTGCAAATCACAAAACGAAACATAGGGTTAAGCTCTCGTTTACTTGACATGAAGGGATTTAAGTGGTATAGATAACTTTAAGATTGTAATCTAATCATAATCAGCTAGAGTAGCGGACTTTAGCTACTAATACCAGGCTGATTCAAAACAAAGTAAACAAAAAATTAAAGGTGATTAAGTGGGATACCCCAACTAATAACTCAAAGTAAAGATGACCTAGGGGTATATTTGTAATTGTGTAAGGAACAACTGTGTTTATGTAATTGATCTAACATTCAAGGCTATTAACGTAAATTTACCTAACAGCAAATGGTTTTCTTATATGATACTTAATCTTACTACAAGATGTTGAATTACAAATTTAAAGATGCGCGTTAAATGTGAAACGAGAGGAATGGATTACATGAATCGTGGCTTGTTCTGTATGTGGTGGTAGCAATTCAATCACTCATTATTGTGATTTAGTGATTAAGATCGAATGATATCATATCCGTACTCTGGGTTTAAATCATTGCCAAGCCTAATCTGTGTATTAATGTCCATGCTGTTAGATCTTGATTTTTTGTAATATTAAATCAACTATAGGATTCTAATCGGCATATTAAGTAGCTGCAATGCAATCTTGACGAAGCCATGAGCGCCTTCTTCCTCTGTTCTGTTAACTTCAAGTCTAGAAACTCATACTCTTGTTAATTAGTAGAGGTGGCAATGAGTCGGGTCTCACTATAAAAGTCGTCGGGTCAGGTCTGACCCAATTGACCTATTTGTACAAAGTTTAATAAATTTAATAAATCATTATATTATTTCATAAACAGATAAAAGAAAAAATCACTATCTATTTTTTCTGGACCCGAACATATTTCGTTTAGGATGACCCTGAAAAATTCGAATCCATTGACATCCCTATTTGCTAGTACTTTGAAGTCTATTTTAGCCTTTCTAAAATAAAAACTATAGGTCTTTTATTGTTTTTATTATCAGCAATAATTAGTGCAATAAATTGTATCCACCACAGTCAATTTTCAAGAACAGGTAATTAGTAATAGGCATAGCTTCCAACTGTTATTCAATAAGGTTGTAATATCAGTACTGCTGCAAAGTTGAAATTTTTGACTAATTACTCCACCCTATATATACACACAGTTGAGATTTATATTCTTGTAAGTATTATATTTCAGTAATGATTTAAATAATAAGTGAGTTCTGGTTAGTTGTAAGGTTGCAGTTACACATTTTGTTAGTGAAAATATATTTAACAATAATACTATTTAAAAATAAGAATGTTTGTTATTTTGTTATAATAATACCTTTTAAGATGAATTATGTTGAGTTAATTTTAAATTTGATATAATTACAAATACGTTTTTTTTTTTTGAAAAATTATCAATACCCCTGATATGTGATATAATTGTGTAATTCTTGGACATTAAGGTGGAAATGCCAACTTTACCTGTACTGATTTTTTTTTTTTTTAAATCTTAGGTAAGACAGACGTTACTGCATAAAAAATGTAAAATTTTGTTGTAGGATAGACGTTATTATAGAAAAAGGCTATTTTGGACAAGTTAATATAAAATTTGGAGAAAACACTAATAAAAACTAACGAAGTGAGTCAATTATTAGATCAACGTGATTATCAAGAAGTATCGATTTCTCAGACAATGATGAAATATTTGTAAGGATATCAAACCTTAAGGGAGCTCGACGTAATTTACCATATATTTTGTAAATATAGCAATAACAAAAATTATGTATAAATAAATCATCGCTAGTAACAATTGTGACATTTTAAGTTAAATACATGTGCATTGTCCAGTACCAACAATGAATACTTGTTGGACATGTAATAATCTGTGTAGCTGTTGCATATTCAGTTGCTAAGTACTAGAAACTTTCTATCTGGTTCACATGCTTGAAAGTACTCGTGTAAGTTGTGCTTGTTAAATTTTTACAGGTAGAAGTAGGTAATAGGGATAGTGATGTTGTTGAAAAAAATTACGTGATCGATAGACATATTAAAGAGTGCATACATTGATACTCTGTAAGTTAGATTTAATTATATAAATACTTCCTAACTATTGTAATATTACGAGTACAATTTCTGAAGGGGTGTTAGCTAATATATTTTAGTAATATTACAAGTACGTCCATAAGGGGTGTTCGTTTAATGCACTTTAGAGGTATTTGTGTAAAATTTTGTCAATGATTAGACCTGATTGCCAAAATGTATATATATCACTAGCAAGTAGAATAATATGTATCAATCGATCCCACAGGGATTTAAATGAAATTAAGTATCGAAATGATAACTAATCTATAATGATCTGAATGATCGTGAATTAGGTGATAGATTATTATTACGAAAAAACAATTATCAAAGAGAATATGGCAAAAGAAACAAGTTGGACAAAGTTCAAGAGTGAATGAGATGCTAAGGCTATAAGTCCACCTATTTGATCCAATAAAAGCAAAATTAATAGATTAATCTAACGAGCAAGTGTTTTCATATGCTGAGTTTCCTCCCAAGTTAATTCGATATACTCTTTCGAGCTATACCAAACCTATTATTATCAATAAATTAGTTGATTCCTCCTTTCTAAAACTCATGTAACAATACATTAAGATTTGTGAAAAATCTATACAATCAGATGAATCACGTCTATTTAGGAAAAAATACAATTTACCCCATATGATATGAGAAATGAGCAAAAAGAAAAAAACTTGTGAAAAATAAAATAGCAAATTACCCCTTGTGTTCTGAAAAATGAAGTAAATTACCCCCCCATCTAAACCATTGTAGAGGGGAATTTGCTTCATTTTTTAAAATAGAGGGGGATAATTTGCTAATTTTTTTTACGGGAGGCGGGGGCATTTGATCATTTCACATTCCAGAAGGATTTGCATTGACCATGCCTATGTATATCTACATATCATTCAATTCGTACCACAAATTACCATGTCTATTGAATTCCCTTTCAGTTCATTAACATAATTTATTTAATTAAGAGATGATCAGACTCTCAAATTATAATAACAGGCACAAAGAATCATAGACAAACTAAAACAAAGCTGTAGACTAATCCGGTAATATAATCAGTAGATTGTCTCATTAGGCTTCCCAAAAGCCTTAGCAAAAGTAAATTAGTTCATACTAATTAAATCGAATACAAAGAAGAAAGATTAAAAAAAAAACTCATGGAATAGAAAATCGAGCTTGAACGGCACTCATTCCGGTGCCGAATCAACTTCTCCACTTATCTCGTTGTCTTCTCCTCTTGCTTTCGTGTGATCTTTAGTGTTTGTCTCCCCCAAAAAGTTGTTCTCTTACTTCCTCATTTTCTTCCTTTTATCCTATTTTCTCAATATAGTAGGAGATAAAAAGTATTTTCCTTCAATCAACCTTTCTTTCTTTCCTTTCTAATACTATTCCTACCAAACTTCTAAGCAAAATTACAAGAAAACAAGGTGGCTTCAAGATATGATTTATATCTGCAATCAAATTAGGGACTCTTCAAAATCCGTCCATCACATGTCTGATAATCCGCAGACATGGATTAAAGTAAAGCGTGTTTCTATCAATTGAATCTCTGATAGGCCATGGGCACAGGTTATCCTGTGTCAGCTAGAGTAGTATAAATATCCCCAAGTTTCATTGTAAGGGGAACTTTTGGAAGAGCAGAAGGCCAATTTCTAGCTTGTGTAAGAGTTTGGCGTATTTAGATCTCAAATTTCATCTTTTTCCACATCACAAATGCTTATTATCTTAGTACAATAATAATATTTCACGGATATGGAAACACGAGGAATGCATTACATAAATCGTGGCTTTGTTTTGTATGTGATGGTAGCAATTCCACCACTTATCGTTGTTGTTTAATGATTAAAATCGAATATTGTCACACTCGTAATGTAAATTTAAATCATTGTCAAAATATTTGATAGGATTAAATATATACCATAAATTGTGTATTGATGTCCATATGGTTAGATCTTAATTTTTGACAACATTAAATCAATTATAGATACTATAGTCGGTATATTAAGTAGACGCATCGCAATTTTGACTTGTAATATGCCATGCACAGTTTCCATTAACTTCAATCCCAGAAACTCGTACTCTTGTTAGTAGGGGTAGCAACAGAACGGTACGGGCGGACTCAGGACCCGCCTTGCCCCGTCATCTTTTTTGCCCTATCCCGTCCTGTTACAAAACGGGTAAGGTCTAACCCAATTGTCTTTTTTTTAATTATTTTTTACTTTAATCAAAATAAAATTTAAAAAATTTAACAAACCAAATTATTTCACAAACATAAAAAGAAAAGCCCTCTACCCCTTTTGTTCGACACGAGATAGATTCAGGTTGCACCCTGAAAAACCCGAACCCGTTGCCACCCCTACTTGTTAGTCCTTTGAAGTCCATTTCAGCCTTTCTAAAATGGAAGTCATAGGTCTTTTATTATTTTAATTATCAGCAATAATTAGTGCAATAAATTGCATCCACCACAGTCAATTTTCAAGAACAGGTAATTAGTAATAGGCATAGCTTCTAACTGTTATTCAATAATTTTGTAACATACATTATTACTGCAAAGTTGAAATTTTTGACTAATTACTCCACTCTATACACACATGCAGTTGAGATTTATAATCTTTTATGTATTATATTTTAGTAATTAATTACTGCAATAAGTGAGTTCTGATTAGTTGTAAGGTTGCAGCTACACGGTATGTTAGTGAAAATATATCTAACAATAATATTAAAATTATCGCCAATGAGGCCAGTTCAGTTAGTGAAATTGAGGCCATCTCAGAGGCCATGGGTTTCACCCTGCCTTATGCGTGGGATACTATAATAGTATCTGTTGATTAGATTTTGTTTATTTGATATTATTGATTAGAGTATGATTACGTTGAGTTCCCCTGAAATTTAATATAATTATAAATACTTTTTTATTGTTTGAGAAATTATTGATACTTCCTAATAATGACATAATTATGTAAGCATTGGACAAAAGGTGAAAATACCAACTTTACCCTTGTTGAAATTTTAATTTTTTCTAAAAAAAATATATGATGTAAGACGGTCATTATTATAAAAAATAAAATAAAATTTTGATTTTGGACGGATGTCATTATAAAATATATATACATAAGGAAAAAAGAGCATTTTGAGCAAGTTAATGTAAAATTTGGATAGAACTCTATCCAAACCTAACGAAATAAGTCAATTATTAGATGGACGTGTGATTATCAAGGAATATTGATATTTTTCAAAAAATGATGGAATATTTGTAAGAATATCAAACCTCAGGGGAGCTCGATATAAGTTATCTTATATTTTATAAGTGCAGCAATAAAAAAATTATGTATAATTAAATCATACCTAATATAATTATGAATAACAACTTTGACATTTCAATTTAATATTTTGGTGCTATAATTATTATTTTTTTCTTGTAATGACAAAAATATTATCACTCTTCTTCTTCGAGAAATTCAATTTTTTTCTATTTATTTAATTTTGATAACTTAAATGATAAAAATGATCCGGGCTAATTCAACCTCATTCATTTGGCGGATCCAAGGATTAATTAATAGTCCAGTTGCGTTATTACCAAACAAAGGTAGTCTGTTAATTACATATAGGTCTGCATCGTAAGTTTATGTACAACTTGTGCTCGGAATGAATTTTCTATTCCTAATCTTTTCTATTTTTCATTTCATTTAATATACATACACCACGACCTAGTTTCGTTCGTGTGACAGAATTCAGCACCATGTAATTGGGTAAGATGGAAAATGATATGAGAATTAATCCAATCATCTATTTATAGTGTTTGGTTCGACATATTACATGTGTAATATCCTATGTAATAATATAATATGATGTTTGATTGAAAGAATTACAAAGAATGATTAAATGTAAAAAATCTATTACGAGTATCATTTTTTAAGTTATTTCATTTTAACATTGTAGTTTATAATTAATGACAAAAGATAAAAAAAAAATCCTTAGTATTTATTAAAATACAAATTTTGAAACAATAGTTTTTGCGGACCATTATTTTTTTCATTTTACATTAATTAATTTGAATTAAAACTCCAGATTGTATGATTTCACATAACTAGGAATGATCATATGATCATCATAAATTCATACATACTCGTGTTCAAATCAGATTAGAATCGAGTCTGTACAACCAATTAAGAAGTTTTGGGACATTTATACAGTTCCAAGGTACCATCGTGTAGCCCCACATCAGAACCATATAATGCTTCGCTGGTATTTCATTATTTTTTCTTGTTTTTGGAGGAGTTGGTATAATTTACATCGAGAACTTACTGCTTTTATTTATTTATTTATTTTTTCTATTCAAATCTAATTCCAAGCTTATATTTTCTTTTGAGATTTAATATAATTATTAATAGTTTTTTTGTTATTTGAAGATTACAAATAACTCCCTTAAATAGAAAATAATTATGTAACCCCTAAATGATGAGGTGGACAATACTACTTTATTCTTGTTGTTTTTTTTTAAAATATATTTGAAAAAATATTAAAAATTTTGAGGGTTTAAAATAAATAATCAATTGGAAATATTAGTCGATAAAAATAATAAAAATTATATAAAATTACAATTCATAATTCAAAAGAACATTTTGATTAATTCACCAAAAACATTATGCGGAAACCTAATGGCGGATAATGGAATGGACTTCTAGTAGACATATGTTAAAATCGACAGAGATACTTTTAGCTTTTCAAACAATGAGAAAATATTTATAATTATGTCAAATCTTAGAAATAGTGGCTATAATTTATCCAATAATAAATATAAAAAAAATAAAAACAAAACACAAATAACGACCCTATACCAACTCCTGAAATTTCAATCTCTGAGTCACTTTTCATTCAAACGCTTCAAGTTTATCAATAGAAGAACTGAAAAGAGCGCCAAAAATCAAATAATCTTTATTTAAATTCTCAAGTTTATCAATAGAAGAACTGAAAAGAGCGCCAAAAATGAAATAATCTTTATCTCAATTCTCATAAATTCGAACTATATGGTTTAAAAAATTAGGATAATTACAATTACAATTACACCCCTTGATTTATGGCATATTTACACAAAGTAATTCCCACATTTTGCATAAATACAAAACCACTCCTGACAGCTAAGAAGCAGCGGGTAGTTTTGTAATAACGTTGACATTATTAAAGGGTGCAAATATAATATTTTAAAAAATAGAGATAATTTATGTAAATAATATTGATAATTTTAAAAGATATATATGTAATTTTCCAAAATATATAAGCAATTTATATAAATAAATCATATACGAGGGATGTAAACATAATTATTCGTTATTTTAGGGTGAAAGTAGGAATTGGCCTTTACGTTGATAATAGATGTCTATCCAAATTCGATAAATTTGTAGAGGAAGTTTGGGGCATGATGGCAACTTGTGAGAGCTTTCACCCATCATGGCTTCTTCACTTTGAGAAGCTATTTGGATTAAGCAAAAAGTAAATTAGAGTTTTTTGCATGTTGGTACCTTATGCAAATTATGTAATTATTATTCTTTTTAAATTAAATAAATTTTTTTATAATATATTACTTAATAAAGGAATCGATTTCGTAAAATAATTTTTTTTATCATTTTTAAAGGAAAATATAATAATTTTGCATTTTTAATCTATCTTGATTATTATCGAAAATTATATTTTTCTGCACATACAATATATTCTACCAACCAAAATTTGTATTTTATAAGGATTACTTTTATAAAATTATTACATTCTATTAAATATATAGATCACTTTTCTTTCTTTCTCTCTTTTTTTTTTTTTTGACAAATATCCAAATCTTTAGAAAAATATAGATCACTTATGTTTTATTGATAATTTAAAATTTTAATTATAATATTGGAGATTAGGTTTCGGATAAATACAAAATAAATAATTAAGATATTTAGAATAGATATATTTCTAACCAATAATTTTTTTTTGACAATTAAAAAAATTCAATTATAATCTTGTAGATAAGATTTTGGATAAAAAATACAAAATAAATATTTAATATATAGATGATGTTTCTAACCAATGTGATTTTTTCTTATCAATTAAAAAATTTAAAATTGTCAACAATTAGAATTTGGTCAAAATTGACTTAATTTTGGTCAACCATCGTTCTGCTATATATATGGATGTGGGTAACAATTTTGTCTTATAATCTTAAAAATTTTATCGTTTAAGGATAAAAATGATCAAAATTTACTGAAATGATCGAAAAAGTGAATTCACTTAGACTAGTCACATGCACTTCTCCGACCATTTTAACCAATTTCTATCATTTTTTTAATTTTTAATTAAAATAATATTTAAGAGCTTATAAATTATGTAAGAGTGTGTTTGAATAAATTGATTTGAATTTGAGGAATAGATTTGGAGATAGGATTTCAATGCTGAAATGTTAAAATTTATACCCCACAAATTATAACTCAATTCATGATATAGAGACTAAAAATTTCAATTTATGGTTTCTTCTCTTTTATTACAAAAATCCAACATTGATAACTTGCTAGAAATATTGAGAGTCAAAAAGGGTGCTAAGAAAAGCTTATCACCAAAATTGCAATTTATTTAGGTAAAAAGAGTAATAGAGATTGATTTATACACAAATCTAACTTTGGTGTTGCAATCAAATTGTGACCACTAAGAAAGTGAAATGCAAAAAAGGCACATTATGATCAAACATTATGTTAAGTCCGGGAAGGCGATTAATGTTTGATTCTAGTAATGAATTGTATTATTTTATAAATTTATAATAATATTATTGATGTAAGAAAAAAAATAGTGGTGCTCGATCTATTTGGAGTGGGAAATAATAAAATTAATGTTAGAAGATAAAAAAGTGCAAATGAATGAACTTAGAGTGTTATTTCTCGTTTTGCGTGTATAAGTGAGATGTTGATATAAAAGAAAGGTCTAAGTACGAAAGAATAAAGTTTCTTTCAGCTGAGGTGGTATAATAAAGGTGAAAGTTGTAGTATGTAAGTTCAAAATGTAAAAGCACATCTTCTCTTGCTGGAGGAGCTTAATATTTATAGGCGATCATAAGTTGGTTAGAGATGATTATGAATTTGGAGAGCATAATCTCAAAATGTTAGATGATGCTGATTTTCGGTAATAGTCCCTCCCGAATATGGGGGAGGGTTATCTATTGGCGGTTGGAGATCTGCAACTCTTGGTTGGCAGTGGGAGTCTGCTAGGAATGAAGGTATCTTTTGAAATAGGGATGCCTTCTTGAATTTTCACGGATGTGGTTTGGGAGGCCTTTTTCCCAGTAGGAGTCTAAATTTTTAGGGTTTATGAATTACTTCTCTTTGGAGGCGCCACTTGTTCTTGAGGGGGCTACTGGTCCTTATCCAATTCTGTAAGGTGTGCCTTCAGAAATCTTACGTGGATGTCACTTAAACAACTCGTGGACGCCATGTAAGATGAGTTTCGACTTTAGTTGGGGAATTTAAAGTTGCTTTCTTGTGGTCCTATGAAGCCTTTTTTTCGATCGAGACCCTCTTATATTTGGGCCGATTGGGCTTTTTTTGGTCAATTTATTTTTTGGAGGCACTTGCCAAGAGGGGTAGGCGTGGGTCAGGTATTTAGGACCTAAGGTTTATTGGTACAAGACACAAACCCAATAAAATCGGATACCTTTTTTTTTTGTTAATTTAAGAAGCATCAAATATATATTTAGAAGCATGTATTCTTTTTGAAAATTTTATAGTTATAAATTATAATTTATATGCATGGTGTGACTTTATTTTTTAAAATATTGTTAGAAAATTAATACAAATTATGATATCAATTTATTAAGTTAAGAAATAGTATACTATCACAATTAATTCAAATTAATAAAAAAAATAATTCAATTCGTAATATCAATAACTTGATAAGTAGATCAACCAACTCATACATCATTATCTTTTTTACTTTATTATTTTATTAGTAGCAACAAATAATTTTATTTTCTATTTTCTTTTTTATTATTTTTTAATTAGATATCGGGTAATCGATTAACCCGATCGAGTATTTATCTTTACCTAATAACCGATCCAATCTATTTAAAATGGGTTCAGATAATTCAAAATTAAAAATTATAAAATTTACCCAAACACGTTCAAATCAGGTCGGGATTCAAACAACCCGATATAAACGCCCACCACTACTTGCCAGACTCATTAAGGGCTTTACTCGGATTGAGCTTCCTGGGGGCATTTCGGCCCCTCTCCCCAATTATAATTACACCAAAGAAGGGTTATTATGCTAATGCCCCATTCTTACGATTTTCCCATAAGAAATAAAAAATCAATGTTCAGCTTAAGTTAACGAATAAATTATATTAACACGTCCTAAGATTAGTTTTAATTATATAAACACCCCAACACTTTGTCATATTACAAATTCACTCTTATACATATTTTTATACTTTCTTAGGGCACATTTAATGTTACTCTAAAAATAATGGAGGAGAAATGAATTTGGACCACTTTTGATATTTGCAAAAACTTTATTAAAAATCAATTAGCGTTGTCCGTGGAAAATTGCCGGACAACCCCCACCAACACCATCTTATCATAAATTATAAAATCAGTCCTTTATTATATAATAATTGTTGGTGTTATAAATAATTTCAGAGATTGCTTACTCTCCCCCCCCCCCCGAATGGATAATTACAATGGTTAGAAATGAAAAAAAATATGACAAATATTAATTAGGGTAAAATACACTTTGCCCCCTGAATTATTTTTTATATAACATTTACTTTCTTAAACTAATAAATGTAACACTTACCCCTTATAATTAATTTTTTGGATAATTTTGCCCTTATATTATATATATAGTTCAAAGAATTTCTTTTTCTAACAATTTTGTATTTTAAGTTCAAAAAAATTTCTCGATTGGAAAAAGTATCTTTTAATTATAATGAAGTAATAGAAAATTAGTAAATTAAATAGTTTCGATGTTATTATATTTTACAGACTCAAAGTTAAATAATGAATGTGTACAAAAAGTACACAAAAACAATTTCATGAAAAGATTTTATTAATTTGGTAATAAAATTAAGTCATTAACTATTTATTTTTTAGATAAAAATCAGTAATTAAATAATTTTTTGAATATATATTTTTTATAAAAAATGATAAAATATTTATATCAATTCATTTTCGAAAAATATTTCACTTTTCGTTAAGCATATATATTTGTCAATTTCTTTTGAAAAGCATATATGAATTATTGATTATATTATATTTGTTCAGTATGTACTCATATATATTAATTTATACAATACTTGTAATTTAAATCCTTCCCTTATTAAAAAATAATTTAGTGATGATTTAATATGCAAAATACTAATATATATATATTAAAAATAATTTAATTATTCAAAACATGAGGGGCATTTTTGTCCAATCAAGGGGATAAGTGTTATATTTGTTAATTTAGGGGGAACGAGTTACATTAGGAATAATTCAAGGGGCAGAGTGTATTTTATCCTATTAATTAACTATGGCTGCATAACGGTTATTAACTGTAGTTTCTGCAAGTGGGGCCAAAATATTAGCCATAGCTGAAAACCATAACAAATATTTTGGCTATTGTTAAAACTATAGCAAATATTAATTAACTGCAATCAAACTTAATTTTCTGCATCAATTTTGTTTGATTGTGCTGAATAATATTTATTTACAATAATTTTTTAATTATAGTCATTCATAATGTAGGGAACAATTCATTTTTACTGCAATAAATGAAATAAACAGCTATGTGTTTCGATCATATCAAGAATGGGCCGAAAATAAAACCAAACATACTTACTTATTTCCAAATCTTATAAGCTCTATTCTAAATAAATTTACTTACCACCTTTCAATACCTTATAAGCTCTAAAATATTGTATAAAATATTTCAAAAAGCTCATAATTAGCTCACCCAAACACCCTCTTTGCTAGAGACTTGTTATATTATACTTTTCTTTTAATATTTAAATTCAAATTCTAAATAATAGATAAAACTTAATAAATAAATGAAGAAAAAACAAAAGGAGAAGAGAGAATGATGATTTTTTAGGTAGATGATGAAAACATAAAATCTAAAAATGTGGGCCAATAAATGATGGGGCAGTCATTATCAATCCAACTTTAGAGATTATATCCTTAAAAACCCCTAATCTCCAACTCTAAACCATCATTATCACTAATCTTTCCACATATGGACCCATTACAATCATTAATCAATCTTCTAATCCACTTTTCTCATTAATTATACCAAAATCAATAAAAACACCACTATTTTTTTTATCCAAATTATTCTTGAAAAAAAAAAAGGGTCTTCTTTGTTAGGAAATAACTAAAATAAATTGCGAATTTGTCGTGAATTCAACATATTTTAGTGTTTATGTACATTCATTCCTCAACGTTCGTTTTACAATTTTAATGCTTCGTATTTATTCATGCTAAGTATAAGATAGAAGTGATATTATTGGTACGAACCATGCGGATATGATCACAGAAATCTTGTGTTATTGTGAAATGTTCGATTTGAGTCGTAACTACTGTTCAAAAGGTAAGTATGTTACTATGATTTTACTAAAATGATAAATAAATTAAAATTAGATCTCAAAATGAACTAATTTTTGGATGGATTGGATTTCATAAATATAGCTTATGAAAGGACACAATTGGTTGTGATTGAACTACTTGAACATCTTTAGAATAAATGGAGATTAAGAAGTAGTGGGAGCGGGTGCAGGTGAGCCAGGTGTAGAGGAGAATAGCATGGAAGGCTTAAGACATGAAACGCTGGACGCTCCGAGAAAAGCTCACTCAAAGTCACTTCTTTTCAACTCCCGAGGTCTCTCTTTCTCTCTCTCTCTCTCTCTCTCTCTCTCTGTGGAGTGTGAAGTGAGAGAAGAAGCACACGCACTGCTGGTGCTGGTGGTAGCCATTGTACGCTAGTGTGTACTGTGCGCACCCAACAACCTCCATTCTTGAAGGAAAGAAGATCCACTCCCCACCCCACCCCACCTGTACATACACACCTGACTGTATCTATCTATACATTCATGATCCTTCATCTCCCGTGACTGCTCTCAGGCCGCGGAATTTTGTTTCGGGTGTTAGAAAAATGGATCCACAAGGGCCGGCGATGATGAACGACGGAGGAGTTTATAACTTCGCCGAGATCTGGCCGGGGTTTCAGATGACTGCCGCTGCGACGTCGTATGGGTTGGGCTTGGATCCGATGGTCATGGACCCGAGATCGAATCATAGCCCCCCCAATCATAATTCCCGGAAGCGCCGCGACGAGGATGACTGCGCCAAGGGAGGAGCTTCCACCAGCAATAGTAATGGCAACGGCAATCACAATGTTTTGGTAATGTGTTAACTGGGACAACTCCTTTAATTTCCTAGCTGCTGACTATGATTATTCCACTGTCTATACAGAGGCACCCTCGTACTAGTACTATTCTTATCGTTATTCAATACTGATACACTTGCTTGGATTATTCGTTCATAGTATGTAATGTTTGGCTGACTGTGTTCTGCTATGTTATTTATTTGGACTTGAAGAATTTATGTTTCCTTTATATGGTGTACTTGTTCTTGTAATAATATGAGTTTGTGTGTCTTCTTCAATTGTAGTAAGTGGATAATGTGTAAAAGACACATTTCTTCAATTTGTTTAAGTTCTAATATTGTAATTATTGTTGAAACTGAATCAGAAAGGTGATAGTAAAAGACTGAAGGCGGTAGGATCAAACGAGAATCATGAAAATAAACTAGAACGAGAAGGGAATTCAGGCAAGGGAACGGAGCAACCAAAACCAGCTGAGCCGCCAAAACAAGACTACATCCACGTGCGAGCGAGAAGAGGTCAAGCTACTGATAGTCACAGTTTAGCTGAAAGAGTAATGACAAGACCCCAATTCTCTTTTGTTCATATGTGAAGATTTAATCTTTCCGAGGTTTCATGGCGTATGTCGTTGTTAGTTAGAAAAGTAAAGTGAATGAATAATGCTATAAGTTAGCAGTGGAGTATTGATGAATAAATAATCGATGATGAATGTGGATACTAAGTGGTTTCTCTTGTTCCACTCTTTGGTGCAGGCTAGGAGAGAAAAGATTAGCGAGAGGATGAAAATTCTCCAAGATTTAGTTCCTGGTTGTAATAAGGTGAGCATCAACAACTTTTGGACTTGATTGTCTTGTTGAAAATGTTATACCTTTTTTTTTTTTTAATGTTATCAAGAATAAGGAATGCCTCAGTTTTTTCTTGTTATGTGTTTGATGAAAACACATGATGTAAGCAAACACACTTGTAAGCTTTGTTGACATCAGTTATGCTTCTCATTGCCATTTGAAATGTAGGACCAAATTTTGCGGACAAGAGGCACGCAATGTCTTTTGAGTCCTACATTGTGGGAATTTGCCATGGAAATTTTTTGGGTTTAAATGCATATGGCCATGCTTTTATTTTTCCATGTAGTATTGTTTATTGAACGATTTCATATATGTAGGGCTGCATTTCTTTACATATCAAGAACCTTTCCATTTCTCATCTTTTATCATGAACTGTGTTCATCGATGCCTTATGATCTGTTTTTCCACATTGGTAGAATCTGGGCAAAATCATGAAAATTTACAACATGTGCATGAACTGGGTTATGGATTATCTCTGATGTTCCATCTTGATTGCATTATGTTGATTTGATGTTCCATAATAACCTCTGGACGTATTTTTGCAAATATTTCTTTCCCATGTTCTTTATTGCAAGGATCTACTGCAATTTGGTACTTCCAAAGTAACTAATTCTTAGAGGGGATCTTTTGGTTCCAGGTTATTGGCAAAGCACTGGTGCTCGATGAGATTATTAATTACATCCAATCATTGCAACGCCAGGTTGAGGTACATCACTAGATTTCTACATCTGTCTGTATGTGTATGTTTTGTTGCAATATGTCTCTGTTTGTAAACAAGTCCACTTGAGAAATGCACTAATCACAGTTCACTCGTCCCATAGTTTCTGTCAATGAAGCTTGAAGCAGTCAATGCAAGAGGGGGGATCGATGGATTTCCTTCAAAAGATGTAAGTGCTTCAAACATGATATACAACCGTCTGAATTTGGTTGAACGTTTTTGTCACTTCAAGTTTCAGTCATCAAATTATACATATTGGTTCCACCACATGCTCTTCGGCAAACATAGTAGAAGGATTTTCCATAGATTCAAGGAGATTGTTTTGACAGTAGTTTCCCCTTCTGACATTCGCCTCCATCAGTCTGTTCCCAAAGTTTCTTGTGATAATTTGCAAAAGTGCTTACATGTTTTTCTTCTGTTCATGACTTTTCTTTGGCAGTTTGCGCAGCAACACATTTGATGCTTCTAGCATGGCATTTGGTCCTCAAAGTACAAGAGAATACGGTAGGAGTTCATCACCAGATTGGCTGCACATGCAAATTGGCGGTGGCTTTGAACGAACATCATGAGAAGAATTCTCATCAATAGTGCACCAAAAACTGTGCTTCTTCCTCAACAGCATACATATTTCTTGCAAATCAAAATATATTTCAATTTTCCTCTATCAGGTACGAGCAGTTTCACGTGGTACTATCGAAGCTTTATATTCCGCGGCAATCCTCCATGTCTGGTGTGGAAAATGGTTTCCCTTTTATAGAAGGCTTTGCTTTTTCCGGTCCATTTACCCAAGAAAGATTCATAGAATCAATGATCTTGCGAAATCCCTGTTCCAAACTTCTACATTCTTGTTGTATTATCTCCGTCATTGCTGTTTGCAATTGGCTTGTAGTTACGAACTTGATGATTCATCGAATAAAAGTAAGCTTTGTCATTACATATTTTCTCATATCGAACTGTGTATTTTAGATTTTTCTACTATGATTCCGAGTACTGTTGGTTCTGCTGATGCAATGATACCTTTAGGTAGAAATGGAACAGCAAACCACTATGAAACCAGAACAACACATTAATCAGATTGAACAAATGCAGCAAATAAAATCGCTTTCATTGAAACTGTTGAATAGATCAAAAGTAAGAAAAACCTGAAGAGTGTGCAGACCACCTTAAAAGCAACAAAACACTGCACATTGCTATGCAATAATTAAGAGCAACCAAAAAAGAGTACTCCTGTAGAAGAACTTCTGGAAACCGCCGGATCTTTTCTGTGTTTTTCTTCACTGTACAGAGAAAAAATCATAAGGCCTAACTACAACAACCTGATCAGAGAAAACTATTATACAGAAACAGCAGTTTGAAAAACTACTGTACTCCAACATAGTAAAGAACCTATACAGTAGTTTAGTTTATTACAGAACAGTTTGCTGGCCCTCCCTCAAGAGTAGTTTCATTAACAAACTGCATATCGACCCAACCACAAATAATGTATATGTGGGCTCGTTCTTCGTACCAGGCGGCTAGACCCTCCCGGAGCATCCCGTCATACTTCAATTTGAAACGGAGGGGCTTATGCAACGTCCTGCTCTCCACAAAAGCAGTCGGCACAAATGAAGCAGGAACAGAAACGGTCGTCTTGTTTATGCTAACATTGAAAACGATGTCGTTGCCAATGTCGATGAAGAAATCGCCTGTTCTTGCCACCCATAACAACTCATGGTCCAGAAAGATGGAAAGCACAGAAGTCTCATGGTATATGCTTCTATCGCCTTGGTTGCTGATATTGAACATAACATCACATTTCCCTGTCACCTGATCAGATGCTGCATGGAAATCTGATATTGTTAATGAATTGAGAATAAACTGATGTTGGAGCCGTTGATCGCTCATCAGCTGAATCCGCAAATATGGGAAGAACGCGAATATGACCAGAACTATAGCGATTGTGACGAAAGCTATCATGAAAATACGGTCCCAGTCAATCACATGGCATGCTGACTCCAACTGCTGGTGCAGATCGAAGCAGAACTGCCTAAATTCGGATGCACAATCGGATTCTCCTCCAGTGCTGCTGGCGTTTCCCTGATTTTCCATCTCCAATGTCATCAGCCTGTTGTACCCGTCCGGCCCCCTGACCCGTTGAGGCTGCTCGTTTTCATCCATGACGAAGAAACGGTGGAGAGAAAGATGGTGGTGGAGAAGAGAGGAAGATTTTTTTTTAATATTTTATTTTATTTTATATTTTTGGTATTTTACCTATTAAGGAGAAAGTTTAACATTCCAAATATGTTGGAGAATCCCATATCAAGAACTGGGACTTAGTTTCGGAGAGAAGTGATACTTTGTTTGTTTAAGGATGTCCTATGATGATGAATCTTGGCTCCATTATTAGTTCCTGTGAAAGTGGGAAACCTTAGTTATTAGAGTCACTCATTAGTCCAAGTAAGCCTCTCTCTCTCTCTCTCTCAACAGTGTTCACCCATCTATTTATGTCTTTGAATGAGGATCATCCATTCATGATTCTTGCATCAATGTTTGTTTATATAATCAATGTCCTAAAACTCAAGCTCTTATTACAAATGCCCTCTTCTTGTACTCCTCCAACTCTTGCTACTCCGTCCTATATATATATATCCTATAATACTTTCATGTGTATTATCTGCAGCCTACACTTTACATATCCTATAATACCCTAATATTAATGTCACTAATTATTGTTGAATCTTTGGAGAAGCCAAAAACAAACTTTTATTAAATGATCAACCTGCAATAACATGTTCAATATTTTTGGTTGGCATAATTTTCCACTCTCTTGTTTTATAATTTGATCAACTAATATACTGCAAATTAAAGTCATTGCTTGACATCTTATCCCTTTAATGGAAAACTGAGATGATATAAGTTTGCACGAGATGAGAATAATTTTTGAATGTGTATATTGATGTAACATAAAAGCGTAATGTTGGTAATTAGTATGTATGCCAAATATTTCATAAAAAATATTAGGGTAGATTATAGCCACATTTCGTGAGATTTGTCTTAATTATAAATATATTTTTAATAAAATTAAAAATTATAACTTTCATACATAATGTATGTAAACCCTTAAATGCTTGCTCGAGAAGTGAAAAAGTACAAAAGTATCCTCAAATAAAACAAAAAAGATTATTGTTGAAAAAAAGAAAAGGTTTTTATTGAAATATCAAGAATTGGTGCCCAATTATAAACCATCAGATCATTGCTCTCCAGAAACGACCTTGACTCTCGTTTATGAACCCTCCCCTCTATCTCATCAAGCCTCAGCCATCGATCGTGAGGTTATTTTGGACATACGGCTCTCTAGCTATTAGTTCATGTTGTCTTTTCAATTCACTCTTATTTGCATTTTTCCATCAGTGTAGTTTCAAATCTTTTTTTTTTTTTTTTTAAATGGATGATCATCGCTTAAAATTGCGTTGAGAACATAATTGATCATGAGATGGAATCCTACTAGATGGGGTTACACAAACTTCAAGTAGGATAATTATAATTTTTAATTTAATATTAATGTATTTATAATTAGAACAAATCTAAAAAAAGTATAAATATAATTGATCCAAAATATTGTTTCACAACGGAAGTAGTGGAACAGAACCCATACACAATCACACTACCAAAAAATGACCCATACACAATCTTGCACAATCAAATTTACTTATGATTAATTAATATTTGTTATTGTCTTAATTATGATCAAAATATTTATTATAATGATTCTTGACTATATAAAATCATCTGTCATGAATTTTTAACTATGCCTAATATTTTGACCTCTATTTTGGTCTCGACTACTGAAATAATGTTTAAAAGCCACTTTGCATAACTGGAGGTACTGTCTATTTTACCATAACCTTTTATTTTAACTATAATAATTGACCAGAATATTATTTTTGAAGTGGTAATTGCATACATGATTACATCAATATTTCAATAAATTGAGCAATACGTCAATTCATATTACAAGAAAATGGCTCAATAGCTGGAGAAAAAACCCCTGTGTCAAGCTAATTACAAAGTAAAATTCCTATTGCTAATTTATATAATGCAATACAAGAAACTTACTTGCTAATGAAGTTAGCAACGAAAGTTTACTTGCTAACAAATTTAGCAATGAAAATTTACTTGCTAACGAATTTAACAACAAATTATTTGAAATATATATTAAAGAATGTATATTAGCGACGACAACTTGCTAATTAGGTCAACGCTAATTTTAACATCAATTTTTTCGTAGCTTTTTGAGTTATTTTTTGTAGTGTCAATCAATGCTAGATATATAACTGTTGGATGAATCTACCAGTAGTAAGCCTAATGAATCAAAACCCTCATTTACATTATAGGAGATTGTGGGTTTAGTAAACCCTTATACAGACCAATATTATAAAAAAAAAAGAAAAACAACAAAAATAATAATTAAAAGATTTAAAAGAAACAGTAAAGAAATAATAGAAAAAATCGAAAGGAATATTTAGCTCAGGGACCAAATCCGGTACAGGGGAGCCCAAACACCACCCGACGTTTAGCAACCCCTCACAGTAGCAAAGCCTAGAAAAACCACCAAGGCTCAGTCCACTAAGAACCACTCAAGAAACCACTCAGATTTCCACTAAGGAATTTGATCACAAAGAACTTTTAATTGGAAGAAAGAAAGAGATAGAAGTTTTTCTGGTTGTTCTTTAACATCAGAAATCACCAAAGGTATATATAAGGGGACGACGTGGATTTCAGAGAGAGAGAAGAACGGCGGAGGAAGAAAATTAAGAAGAGAGAGAGAGAGAGAGAGAGAGAGAGAGAGAGAGAGAGAGAGAGAGAGAGAGAGAGAGAGAGAGAGAAGAAGTGAAAGAGACGAGGAGACAGACAAATTAGGGTTAGAGTTTCTACCTGCTAAAGAATGAGGTATATATAAAAGGGGAACCGGGTCGGGGAGTGGGCCACTCACGACTTGGAGGTGGTCGGATAAAAATAATTTTTTCTTCCAAGGACCAACATTAGATGTCAAGGGGTCGAGGTATCTACATTCTTTCCGAGCAGACAAATAGAAGAAACCCCAATCCTCAGATCTCTTTGAGGTCGTAAAAGAATATAGCGACCAAAAGTTGTCGAAGTTGGGCTCAAAACGGTGGACCCTCATGATAATAATGAAAAAGAATAATGTGGCAGATAGAATTAGGTGACAACTGCATAGGGCACAAACCCAAACGACTAAGGATTTGGGCTACATAAAGAGCTAGAGGTTAGCGTAATCCGACCTCAAAATGATGAAGGGAAAAAGCACAGAAACCAAGAGGTCGGTGCATGCGATCAAATGACCTAGGTATAATGATCTCATAGCTATTAGGGATGAAGAACTTATCCTTTATACTTTGGATTTTTAACTTCACAGTGCTAATTATACCAGTCCAAGGACTATGCTCTAGCATAGATTGGAAATTTTCATAAGTAGGGACCTCTTCAGGATCGGACCCTTCTACCTGGCGACCATGTTGTGACCTATTTCTAGATGGACCCTCAAGAAGAGCTGGGGGTATATCCGTATGAGTGGAGGAAGCAATAGATGCAGAATTGGAACCAGAGTTAGAAGACTTTGAAGGAGACATGGTACCTTAGAAATGACAAGGTCGAAACCGGAGATGAGAAACTGGATTGAATGATTGAAGGCAACGATCACGGATAGATGATGAAGTCGGTAGGATTTTTTCAAATGAGAAGACTGTATATATAAATAGGAGGTGGGTAGGTACTTCATAGAGTTAGCCATCCCTGGGGCGACGTGTGGTAGTGCGCAGATCGATACTCCCGTTACCAGTCGTCACGTGTTGTCTCAAAAATCAAGACGGCCGTACTGCTAGCTGAAATAGACCTTTCGACTTCTTCAGTGTAATTAATTACACTTAGGAACTGGGGTAGTAATGATGAGGGAGGAATTACTAAATGACCGATATAACCCTCATTAAGGGTAAAAACGGGATTTTGCACCACTAAGTCAACTCGTCTTCAGATAAGGCAGGAAGAGAGAAATCCGTGAGCATGATTCATGGCCAGGATCACAGATTTTGGCCCCGAGCGCGATCTAAGTGCCTAATTAGCGACGGGCCGTCCAATTGAAGACTCAATGCCCAAGATCATGACATATGGCAACTCATTATAATAAGTTCTAGCTATATAAATATATAGAGCTCATACCAGAAAAAAGGTAATTGAGATTCTTATGAACCTAGATATTCTTTATCACATATTTCGACCTACAATCTAACTTGAGCATCAGAGTGTCTTCATCGGGGACCGGCCCCACTAGCCTAACGTGTTTTCTGATCCTCAGGAAATATATAAGATTGGGAGCACCGTGGTGGGGTCGCGATCGTAGATCTACATCATCATATTCTAGTCCGATCAGATACCTTCTTTATATAATAATTCTAGGGCCTGTTTATACTGAAGTGGCCTAATTTCTTATGCCATAAACTAGTTTTATCATCTTTCAGAGCAGCAAGAATATCATATTTCACAGAGTAAGCATATAAAATTCTTTTTCTTTCAGCTCTAAGAATAATCATACATCCTTTCATTATTTTCATAATTCCTTTACCCCATCTATCTCAAATCCTTCTTCTTCTAGGACAATACAAAAAATCAAATTATGGCATAATTCAATAACATGCCTTGTATTTTTCGTGGTTAACTTATAACCAATTTCGAAAGTTAAGCATATGTCATCAAGACATTTTATTTCACAAAGTTCTTCATTAGCCATGGACACACAACCAAAATTTTCAGATTTATAATTTGTGAAAATTACTCTAAAAGGAGTCACACGAAATGTACAACCAGAATCAATTAACCATTCATTTAAATTTAAAGAAGATTGATTAGAATTAACATCACATACCATATAGACCTCTCTAGAATTTTCTTCAGTGATTACATTTGCATCTTCTTTATTTTTATCTTTTTTGACTTTTTACAGTCTTTTATGTAATGACCTTTACCACCACAACTATAATATCTTCTTTCTCTAGTGTCTTTCATGCCTAGTTCTAGACTTTGATCTACTTCTACTTCTACCTTTACTATGTCTTCTATGTTAATATTCAAAGTTTCTATTCTTTGTTCTTCCCCTAACGTGATTTACCTCACTTTAGACCTGACTAGATTTATTTGTTTTAAAATCCATTTATTTACTTTTTAACCCATTAATCACAGAACCTAAATTAATATTATCTCTACCATATTTAATAGCAGCTTTAAAATCACTATAGGCTTCAAGAATAGCATTTAATAAAATAATAGGAGAATAATCATCAATGTTTTATCTCCTGTTAGTTTAATATCATGAATTAGTTTTGTAAAATCATTCAAACTTTCATTCAATGTTTTTGGATAAATCCAGTTTATAATGAAAAAAAATTTCAAGTAAAAACAGCTTACTAGGTAACGAAATTTCAGTATATAATTCTTCTAATTTATTTCATAAGTCTTTAGTTGTATTTTGTTTTCCTACTTTTCTTAAAACAATATCAGAAAAGTTTAAAATTATAGAACAATAAGCATATTCATCATTTTCTATTCTTTTTTCTTCAGAAATATTTTCAAAATATTTACCATCAATGACTTTAAAAACCTTTTGTTGAATTAAAATTCCTTTTATTTTTTGTTGTCAAATTGAAAAATTTGTTTTTCCATCAAAAGGGTGCAAGTTATAACCAACCATAAAAAAAGAATAGTAATAGAGTTAACAACAAGAAGAAATATTACCAAATATAGAAATATAACAGAAGACAAATATTATTAACAGATAAAATGAAAACCTTAGCTTAACCTCAGCTAGATACCCGACAGCCTCAAGGTCTCGCCCAAGTGAGGGATAAGCAAGGTAAATGGTCTTGATCGAAGAAAATAAACACTAAGTAGGAAAAGAGAACACACTAAGCATATAAAATTTTTCAGACCCAAAAAGCAGAAAAGATTTTTGCACACAGCGAGAATCACAAAACTAAAATATCAGATTTTCATAAAATAACCACACTAAGCTATTTTTGGCACAAAGCGTAATCAAAAGGATATTTCACAGCAAGATAATAAAATAAGAACGATTTTACCGGCACCGGAGAAAGAACCCGATATCTCTAATACCACTCTTGGACGAATCCACAAGTAGTAAGCCCAATAAATCAAAACCCTAATTTAGTATTGCATGAGATTATGAGTTTAGGAAACCCTTATACAGACCAATATTACAAAATAGGAAAAACAATAAAAATAATACTTAATAGATCTAAAAGAAGCAGTAAAAAATAGTATAAAAAATGGAAAGGAATATTTGGCTCAGGGACTAGATCCGGTATAGGGGGACCCAAACACCACCCAACGGCCGGCAACCCCTCCGAGTTGTAAAGCCCAAAAAAACCACCAAGATTTAGTCCACTGAGAACCACTCAGATTTCCACTAAAGAATTTGTTCACAAAGAACTTTTAATCGGAAGAAAGAAAGGGATAGAAGTTTTTTCTTGTTGTTCTTTAACATCATAAACCACCAAAGGTATATATATGTGGAAGACATTGATTTCAGAGAGAGAGAAGAGCCGCGAAGGAAAAAAATCGAGAAGAGAGAGAGAGAGAGAGAGAGAGAGAGAGAAGTGAAAGAGACGAGAAGACGAAGAAATTAGGGTTAGGATTTTCACCTGCTAAAAAAATAGGTATATATAAAAGGAGAGTCGGGTGGCTGAAGTGGATTGAACCAAAGGAATGGGTCAAGGCAATTTATTAAGCTGAGTCACCAGGTGTGATATTCAGGGTGAATTTGGCTGGACCTACCTTTTGGATCATGGACCATATTTTATAATAATAAATTATAATAATTCATATAAAATAAAATAAATATACACACATTCAATAAGACTTGAACTTATTCACGAGAGCTAAGACTTGACTCAATAGAAAATCATATATATGCCATGCTCAACGTATGTAATATATACACATAGAAAGAGAGGGAGAGAAAAAAGTGGGGCTTGAAAGATAGTTTGATGCTTTTAAGAAGTGTACTTAGAACATATCCGAATTTGCCAAGACAGAGAAGCTTGTACGAGAAAATTAAGCAGCCTCCAATTGGCCCTCCACTCCTTTAATTATTACAATTCTCTTTCATCGTAATTCCAAAACCACAACAAATCATATCGAATTCCGGGGGGACAATGCACAAATTTTGTTGCAAGAATCTATAAAAAGGATAAGATTTTATATTTCTTTTCATGATTTGCAAATGATTCTTTTCACCTCGTATGTTATTATTTGTGGAACCCATTAAATATCCTTATATTTTTAAATGTAGTCTTAATCTGTATACTAAGAATTTTATCTGAGACAATTTCCACATTAAATATTATTATTACTTAATATTTTATCGTTAATATAATAGTGGTTTGTATTGGTCTAAACGTACCATATTATTATTACTTCGAACATGCATAAAAATAAAACGTGATTAAACTTCGATACGAAGCCATTATGATACAAGATTCAGATCAAAACCCTGAATTATAAAATAATATTACATCTCTTCATTTAACACATGTAGTGTTAAGTACATCATATACATATATATGACAATATGTATACTAAATAAAATATGAAGATGCATTATTTTACAATAAAAGACTCGAATAATAAAACCTCAACATTTGATTCTCCAACTGATGTAATGTTTGTGCACTATTGTGTCATATTTCGTATATGATTTTCTATTTTGTGAATATTCTGTTGCATCTTATATTTCATTTAATATATGCACGTTACGTGTTCACAAATTCTATACATTATTATTTTTTTTTTAAAACTTTTATTTGAACACATAGCATGTATGTATATATTAATTGAAATAGAAAATATAAAATAATTTAAAATAGAAAATCGGAGATATTCCCAAATAAAATTACAAGGTAATAAACTCCACTTGTTTTTGGTCAGTATCAATATATTCTGTGCTCCATTACTTTCACAAGAGCATTTCATTATTAAAGAGTAGGAATTACATGCCAACTAAGTGTGGTTCAAGTTACTGAGCATATTGATAGGGGAAATAGAATGAATAAACCCCAAAGGATATCAATTTGATTACTGAGTGTCAATGGATAGGATAAAATTCTATCTAAATTTGTACCGATGAAAGATTTCATCTGATCAAATAATACACATATATGGATCTTTAGACCCAATGCCATTGTTTTGGACCAATGTTTTGAGTTTGCGTAGGGTCTGGATCCAATTTTTTTTCTTAATAATGTTGTTGGATAATATTTGATATTTTTATTTAAGAAAAAATAATTAAAAAACTAAATATTAAATTAAATTTCTTTCTTTTTATTTTCTATTTTTATCTATAATTTATCGATAAATTCAGAATTATTATGATCAATTCATAAATAACTCTTTTTCGATAATTTTTTAAAAATAATATATCACTTATAATACCGTTTACAAAATAATCTAATAATACTATTCAATCTACACATTTTAATAGCAATTGGATTTAATATTATAAAACTTTCAAATTTAATTTTACCACTTCGAGTCTTCAACAAAGCATTATTGTTAATCAAGATATTAAAAATATATCTAGCAAGGCTAGCACGATAATATATTTATATAACTGATTATTTAATTCTTTATTGATTAAAAAAATATACTTAGTTGAAGAATTACACGATAAATAATGTTATGATGTCTTAAATTTTTTAGATTTATTCACTTGAATGTAGATCAATTGAAAAGTAATAATGTAATTGAATTGGGTAAAAAAATATTTTTGGGTCCAAATTGGGTATTTAGATCCATGAATATTGATGTGTAGAGACTCAATCTATATTTTCTTAATAGGTCTGGGTTTGGGCCTGGTCTAATAATATTTGTTGGGTCCAGATCTGAGATTGGGTATTAATCTATGGGTTTGAGTAGGGTCTTACCCTACCCACTAACACCCCTAAATTTAACCCATATGATTCAATGACATGAATTGGTAACTGTTGATCTCAAACCCATTCGATGACTATTTAAATGACACGTGGCTAGTACGATTTCTGGCACATAAGCTTCTATAAATACTGATTGAATCATTTCCCAAGTTATATCTTTTATTACTATCAAATCGCACTCTGCAACCCCTATAACATTGAACTCAATATATACTAACTTAAGTATCGAATGATTTTAGATAGAAACCACTCTATCAAACCTAATGATTTTGTGTTTTAGACTAACCTTACTCATCCAAATAAAAATAATCAACCTGACCCGTATCGCAAAAAGTCGTCAAATTATCACCAAATTCTTGAAGACGTCGATCCAAATCACATATATATATATATATGTATAAAAATAATACGTGTGATTCGTAAATTGATTGGACATGTAATTTGAAAGAATACATTAAACGAGACCTTTTAGGTTGTTTATTTTAATTTTCTTTAATGTGGTTGGATTAATTTAAAAGTGATTAGATCTGAAATACGTACGTCTCTCGATACTTATATATGTATAGCACAAAATTCACAATTTTTTATGTGGGTCGTGCCTAACACAGACATGACTCGAGTCTTAGAATGTCGACAACGTACGACCATATAGTATCTTAACAATATGAGACGTGTAAGTTATGTAATGAGTTGATGTAATAATTCTATGTAAATACTTGCACTAAAATAATTGAGAAAGAGCGTGTATTATTACTTTATATGATGTCAAATTTGAATGTCGCGACGTCCTCATGTGGACTACTCTAATCTTTATATTTTCTATTTAATTTAATTCTTAATACTTGTATGGATCCCTTTTGGCTCCATTTATTTTGTGTTATGAGATAATTAATTGATGGGATACATTATAATTGAATTTAAAAAAAAAAAACCTCGAAAATAATAGCTCGTTTGCTTAGTTATGTTGTAGTGTTCGGATGAAAAATTATCTTTGTTTACTCTGAAGTATAATTTTAGGATGACGATTAAATTTACTCTATTACCCTAAAAAACGCATAAGAAAAAGGAGCATCAGACTTTGAGAGGGAAACATGCAAGGGCTATTTTGTAAAATACAATAAAAGAATTTGGATATTGTAATAATTTTATCACTTATCCGAATGGGTTTGGGCTCGATGCCAATCGGGGTCAAACAGTAATTAAGTCCGACCCTTATGATCCTTCCAAGTAAACGGCCATAACATCTAGATAGGAAAATAGACAGAGCCTTCGATAGCGATATGATATGAGTTATTTGAATGATAGAATAAATCGTGTAAAAAGGCTTTTGCAAGAACCCCAACTCCCCATATGCATAAGTAAACAAACAATGAAAATGTATAAATCTACTTATTCAACCCAAGTAAACACCACCGTAATTGATTAATCATTCCAACCCCGCAAAGCAAATTGGATTAAAAAAACAAAGAGATCAATGATTATTCCAAAAATATTGAAATGTTCCAAAGTTGCTGACCTTGTTATAGAAATCATGCAGAACAAAATTGTTGTGAGAAAATCAAAATCTTTGCACCATAAATTACTGTGGTAATAAAGATCGGTCTTTGTCACACCCATTATATTGTTTGAATCTTTGTCGAGGTACTTGGTTGGCCTGGACGAACGTCCTAACTCGTATATTGATCCTTATGTTGTTGGATTTTGAATATCAGAGACAGTAGATCAACTACATACAGAGACATTGATTGATAAACAAGTATAGACGCAATCTTTCGAGAAAAATGAATTAGAGGTCGTGAGTGCTAACCGTTGCTTTCTTATTTTTGTGACTGAAAAATATAAAAAATACAGATTCATGCACATAAAATAAGGTTAATATATATATATATATATATATATATATTTGAGTGGTCAAAATGTATATATATAGAGAAAAATGCAAGCAACCCCTTATGATATCGCAAATGAGCAAATTATCTTCTTATAAAAAAAACAAATAACGATTTATCTCCTTATACTTTTTAAAATACAATAGTTTACCTTCCTATATTTTTTTAAAATGAAGCAATTTATCTCCTTGTATAAGCAGGTCAATTGTTTTATTTTAAAAAGTACAAAGGGGTAAATTGCTTTATTTTTTTTTCAGAGGATAATAATGTACTTATTTTCAATAACACAGATGGTAAATTGCTGTTCACCCTCTATGTATATATATATATATGAATCTTGATAAACTTAAAAAACTATGGTGTATATGTATAGGAATATAATTGGATGCATTGTCCTCCATGCAAAGCATCCAAAGTGACCAAATTAAAAAAGCATGTTACTTTAATTACTTAAGAATAGTGTATTCTTATGCTCTTTTATTTGAAGCTTGGTATCCATCTTATTATTTCCCTTTTTCAGCCCACAAAAGCTACTTCCTAACTAGCCGCCATTACCCCACATAATGCATCTACCTTTACGTACCTTTCATGAATAATTATCATATATCATTATTATTTACTAGATATATACATACAAGGAAAATTTAAGTATAAATAATTATACTCTAATTAACTAATTAATTAGATATAAGTAGTTTAAATCATAATTATAACATCAATATTCATATATCGTGTGATCGAAAAATTCATATATATTAATAACATGAGATCATCCCGACAAGAGGCATAATTTTGAGAATACGCGCACGTACGGGAAATTACATACATAGATTCTTGAAATTTATTCGAGGGAGAATTTTTTAATATTTTTTGGGGGTAAGATTTAATTGAACTATTAATGTATATCTTTATTGTTAAATAATAGTATTGTGTTTTTTTATAATTAAAAATTGACGCATCTATAGAAACACGTGATATTTCCAATCAAATTAGCATATTTTAGAAACAAAAGTCGTCAACTTGCCATTCTTTTTATATTATTGTCCTTTATTGACAAATTGAATTTCTATAATAAATCAAAATTGCCACTCTATTATATGTATAGGACAAAAATTATAATTTTTTCAGCAAGAAAAGCTACTTATAATTGATGATTAATGTAATATATGGTGTCTATATACATTTACCCGACCAGAACTAAAATTACGTAACGGGTCATGCAAAGTACATTTATGTGCATGAAATTGCACAAATCGAAGCACAAGAAAGCTGTATAACAGTGTTAGTGCCTCATATATAGTATATATATCTATATATATATACACATTGTAAAATTACATTTTTTGTCTAATAACTTTAAGTTATTAACATTTTTTATTTTGTAACTTATTGAATTTGCATATTTAGTCTTTTTTTTTCCACGAATTTAATCGTAAATATTTTATATTTGGTCTTTTTTTTAAATAAACTTAGTCCTGTATTGACAATTTTATTTCTAACTCATAGTTACATGACGAAAAATGACAGTTATTACAGTGTGAAGGGGAACAAAATTGTCAAAATATGACTAAATTTATCAAAAAAAGGACCAAATATAAAATGTTTATAACTACGTTCATAATATATATTTATATATATAAATAAACTAAATTATAAAATCAAAAATACTAACCAACTAAAAATTACATTACCCTAAATATAATTTCGCCTATATACATAAAGCAAATATGTTGCTCCCATGTCAAGTTCATCATCTACTCTCTCTCTCATCCATTTCTCTCTCTAGAATCGATAAAGCAAACCAGAATCACTCAAATCTATAAAGAAAACCAACAATCCTAGCCATGCAGCAAACAAAAAAGAAAACCTCAAAGTGCTCTCACATACATGCACCACTATTAGGTACACTCATACAAACCCAGATATAAAATCTAATTTTCTTACATTTTTCTATTATTTCCGACACATTCTTGTGTCGTTGACGAGTATATAAACACGGGAGTTGGGTTGAACAGAGAGAGAGATGAGTAGTACTAGCGAGTTCCTGAAGGCGTTTCTCCGGCTGCTCTTCTTGCTAGGAGTCGTTCGGTTCTTGATCGTTGGGGCTAGTGGTCGTGGAGCCGGTGTACGGAAAACGAAGGACGGTGCTACCGGACTAGCCAACGGTGGACGTCGGGCCGGTGTAAATGTGAATTTGCATGTTGATCATGGGGAGGTGAGTGCGGGGTTAGGGAGGAGGACGGATAGGGTTCTTTCAAAGGTTGAAATCAACTACATGAGCAAAAGGAGGGTTCCTAATGGCCCTGACCCCATTCATAACAGGTGTGTCTGTGGTTTTCAATCTCCTTTACATACTCATATTTCCTTGACATGTTATATTCAGCGCTCCTGATCTTAGGTCCAAATACACAAATATCTTATTCTCTTTATAAATTTATAAGTACACTATTTGAGTTTGTAGTTGTAATTACAAGTAACTCTGGTATACATTATATTGACACCGGCCCCCTTAGAGGGCTGTATCTGTAATTTGCAAAGAACACGATGTTTAGGTATTTAGATTTAAATTCAAGAAGTGTCGATATAATTTATCCTATACTTCGGTACAAATTACCTAAAATTGCTTCATCTTCTTGATTCTTGAAAATTGATAAATATATATTACTAACTCAATAATTACCATATGAATGTCTAATTAAAAATTAGGTTTGCAGCTGTTAACAGTCTCTAAATCCTCTACTCCAATCTCCCATTTCATTTTGTATCTCATATATCATACATTCTAGAGAAAATATGCATGCATTTTTATTATGATTAATTATCATAATTAAAAATAAAAAATTATATGATATTAATTAATTGTGGCTGCACATTGAGTATTAGCCGTTGTTTTTGCATGGGAACCATAAAATATTGGCCGGCTAAAAACCATGACAAATATAAACTAATTATAGTTCAAATTTAAATTAACTTTCGTTTGATCATAATAAATAGTATTGATTTACTGTGATTTTAAGATATAATAATTTATAATGTAGGAAACAATTATTTTTTTTATATATGTCAAATATATATTTTAAAGAATAATTTATACTAACTGAGCAGTGAGTATTGCTGTGTGGTGCATGTTAATTATATATATTAGCAAATAAAGCAAAAAAAAATAAAAGAGTTCTCCCTCTTTATCCTCTCTTGATCAGATTTATTAAAGTTCATAATTTAAACATTTAATTTTTGTATTTTCTGCACTTTTGAGGGTTTCAACCTTTTTATGCTGCATCTTTTCTTTTTGTGTTCCCTTTTTCACCCCTCCTTTATTGTTACACTAAGCACTTTGCCCAACAAAAAATAAGTACCATAGCTTTATAAATGCCCCCACACTAGTGGTATTTTTGGGAACGGAAAAATGCAATTTTCGTCCCATAATTGTGTGGGAGTGACAATTTTGGTTCACTTCACTTTTAATTTGTAATAAAGGATAACAATTTTAAAAAAGTAACACATATGAGACAATTTCCATCGGGAACTGTCAATTTACATGCTTGACACGTGACAACCCATTTTTCCTGATAAAATTGGCATTTATAAAAAGAAATTGGACCAAATGTACTACTTTTTTTTTTAAATATATATATATATATTGTCACTAATTGCAAAATTCGAACCGGGACAGACCAAAAGTGCTATCCCCAAATTATAGGACGAAAAATGAATTTCTCCAAAAAGGAATTTTATGCTATATATCTAGTGATTAATTATTTGTCTTGGAATTATATTATAAAGTAAATTTCTCATACTAGCTATTATATATACTTTAACAACTCATATTCTTAGATACATAATATGTTTTTTTTTTCTTTGGGACTTAAAAATTGTGTTATGTATGAATATTCTTAGGGTGTGTTTGTCAATAGCTTTTACTTTCATAGTTAAAATAAGGTGTAAGCTTAATTGTAGTGAAAGTTAGGAGTGTAAGTGAAAAAGTTGATAAAAAAAAAAAAAAGTCGAAGTTGGAGCGTTTGAAAAAATAATTTAATATATATAATTTTGTCAAAAAGTTGCAGAAATTGATAAGGAGTCACATATAACTTTTAGTTTAAATCAGCTTAATTTAAACAGTTCAAAAGCAGATATTTCAAATCAAAATATTCAGCTTATACTAAGCAAAAAACACTGGTGCGCACTTCTTTTAATTACTGTAAACACCTCCTTAATTTGTTCAGACTTTGACGTATATACATGTACGATCTTTTTATTTCTTCGAAAAAATGATCAATTTTTTTCCTTTTTTTTTATCATATATCATGAATTAATTATTTAATATGTGGAAAAAGTATTATTTTAATCCGCTAAGTATGCCTAATTTTAATTTTAGTCCAATAACTATGTCCATCTTTGTTTAGATCCAATAACTTATGAAATTGCTTACTTTTAGACCTCTGGCAGATTTTCGGACAATTTTACCCTTATGAGTACATATGGACTAAAACTGCCTTTCAAAAATTTGCATAGGGGTAAAATTTATCCGAAAATCTGCCAGAGGACTAAAAGTAAGCAATTTCGTAAGTTACTGAATCTAAACAAAAATGAACATAATTATTAAATTAAAATTAAAAGTAAACATACTTAGCGTACTAAAATAATACTTTTCCTTTATATGTACATATACCAAATAAATTATCAAACTAATGAATCAATTTAACATGTTGTAACAGAAGAGCTGGCAACTCTCATCAACCACCAGCCCAAGCTTAATTAATTAAGCTGCAGGAGAAATTGGAGAAGCTTCAACACAAATAATTAGAAAGTGGCTCAGATATATATATATGTGCATGCCTTCTCCTATGTATTTCCTCAAGTAGGATATGAGTTTTGTTGACTATTAATACTTGAGAAATCTTAGCTTGTTCAAGCTTTTTTTTTCCAACTATCAGCTTAAAAAAAGTTTGAGAGGGGGTAAAGTTTGATGCAAGCAACTTGCAGGATATTGCAAATGAGCAGATCCGAAAAAAATGCAAGTAATTTTTTTGTGATATTGCAAATGAGTAAATGACTCCCTATTGAAAAAAATTACAATTTACCCCTTGTGTTGTTTAAAATTCGCAATTTAGCCTCTGTGTGTTTTTTTTTTTTTTTTAGACCGAGCAATTTACCTCCATAGATAGGGGTAAAGTACATAACTTTTAGAAAAATACAGAGGGGTGAATTGCTAGTTTTTTCATAGGGGGTAATTTGCTAATTTGTAACATCATAGGGGATAAATTGCATTAAATCCGAGCAGATTACCCTCCTATGAAAAAAATAACATACGTCTTTATATTTTTTTAAAAATGAAGCAATTTACCTCCTTAGACTCTATTTTAAAAAATACAAGATGATAAATTAGATTTTTTTTTCCGTAAAGAGTAATTTATTTATTTATAATATCATAGGAGATAAATTGCATTAAATCCTTAAAAAAATCTGAGAAAAATGAGAGGAAATTGTTGTAGAAAGTATATATGCCCGTTCCCAAATTTTTTAGTATTATTGAAATATATTTTTATTTTTCTTTAGAAAAAAACGAGCAATTTTCTTGGTGTTTAATACAGAACAAGAAGAAAGTTACTACAACATAGGTACTCGTATGTTTGGTAACTGATGGAGCGTGCATTTGGTCATCTTGATCAGATGCTTCACGCCATATTCTGTGTTCCTTGGTTGAAATTTTACAATTTTGTTTGTTTTTGGTTGAAATTTTTAAGATTTTGATGTGAAAATATGTCCCGCCAGAAATCAGTGAATATTAGACTTATTTGTTGATCAGACCCCTTGTCCCATCCAACGTGAGACGATAACAAATGCAAATCCATTGTCTTAATTAATTAACCCATACGAGGTATCCGAAATTGGCACAAATTAAATCCGATCCTCACATACCACGTCAGATAATGTGGCATGCACGTATCAATTTCAACCAAACATCCTTACAACATATAAAAATTATTCACTTTGGCCTAAGCCTCGTAATTTTGTCCTGAAACGATACTTCATTACGGATGAAGAAACTTCATATTTGATTAAAAAATATATATATATACAATTTTGGTCCTACAGTAAATTCTAGAGAGTGAAGATATTTTGGATCAAATTTTTTGAAAGCCCAATACTTAAGTGTTGACATGACTGATGATACGAAATTTTCAAATCAAATTTAGCCAAAAATGACTAAAATTGTCAGGACTTTTAAAATTACATAATTAAATTACTAAATTTATTTTAAATAGAACTAAAATTACCACCCATATCTTACAGGATGACATTGCTTTTTCCCATTTAAATTTATATGTTGCTGAAATCCATTGTCTTTCATTCAATATAGGACAATAGTACACACTCAATATCAATAACCTATCCTATAACTAATACAATGTGGTGCTAATAAGGGAAAATTCCATTTTTCAACCCATAATTTAAATTTAGTATATTTTTAAGTCGGGAAAAGTATTATTTTAGTCCGCTAAGTATGCCTAATTTTAATTTTAGTTCGATAACTATGTCCATTTTTGTTTATGTTCAGTAACTTACGAAATTGTTTATTTTTAGTCTTCTGGCAGATTTTTGGACAATTTTACCCCTATGAGTGCATATGGACTAAAATTGCCTTTCAAAAGTTGCATAGGGGTAAAATTGTCTGAAAATCTGTTAGAGGACTAAAACTAAGCAATTTCGTAAGTTACTGGACCTAAACAAAAATGAACATAGTTATTGGACTAAAATTTAAATTAGGCATATTTAGCGGACTAAAATAATACTTTTCCCTTTTAAGTCACATTGTATACAAAATTCTCGAAAATAGTCTCATAACTTATAAAAGTCTCAATTTCAGTAATCCAACTAACTTTTGTTAGGAAATTGATGGAAAAAACTACATGCAAGTCACATGATCGTTATCATAATGGAGGGAAATGACCACGTGATCTGTACGTGGTTTTTTTCGTCAATTTTCTAAGGGTGCATTTGGATTTGAAAAAGAATTTGGAGATATGATTTCAAATAACTCCATTTGAAAATAATTTAAAACCTGTCAATATTCAACAAAACATAGTTCCAAATTAAAATTAAAAGATTCGAAATCCTTCAAATTTAGAATTATCCAAATAAATTCAAAAACTTTATTACTAAGAAGTTAAAATCCAGAATTAGAAATCCTTCAATTCAAATACAATCTAAAAGTTGGTAGGTAGACCAAAAATGATAATTTTTTAAAGTTATAGGACTATTTTAAAAAATTTTGTAATCAATGAAACTAAAAATGTACAAAATCTAAATCATAGGACGAAAAAATATAATAATATTACAAAAAAAAATATAATAATACTTTGCTTTCTCAAATCTCAACTAAAAATTCCATATCAAGTCAAAATAAATAAATATACATATATAGAAAAAAATGCAATTTACCCCCTGTGATATGAGAAACGAAAAAAAAATCTGTAGCAAACTACCCCCATCAATTTGCTTTATTTTTTCAAATATAGAGATAATTTGCTAATTTTTTTTTGTAAGAAATATTTATTCATTTCACATATTACATAGGGTTAAATTATATTTAATCCTATATATATATATATGTATTTATGTGTACGTGTGGACAGCCGCCACGCACTGTAGATATAACGGCTAATATTTTTCTACATAAAGAGTACAAATTCCGCTATCCACCTAAAGGTTAGAAATTAATTAATTAGTCCTAACTTTAGCTTTAATTAAGTTTGATTATTAGTTTAATTAATTGTAGTATGTAGTAATCATTAGCATATACATATTCCATATATAAGGCGATTACCATCGGTTAAAGGTATTTGGCAATTGGAAAAAGTTAAGTCGTAAAAGAGAAGAAAGCAAAAGTTGTGTTGGTTTTGGTTGGGGGGTTGGGTTAGTCTATTCCACCAAATTCTTTGGTGTGTGGGGATGTGAGACTGTTTTGTTCTTTGGTTGAAAATTCTCCTTCAATTTGAGTTACTATTGATTTGTAATGAGTTTTGATTTATTTTCGAGCTCAACTACTTTGATATTTTAAGGAATATTGTATTATTATTACACTAATTAAATTGAGATTAAATTGAGCTTGAAATAATTAAAAAAGAGGCTAAAATATGATGACTAAAGGAAGGAGATCAATTTACTAGGCTATTTTTCAAAAAGTACAGTGCAAAGAGCGAGAAGAAAATCTGTCACTTGAGCTCTGGTAATGGAGTGCCCTTGCTCGATCAGTTACAAATTGCTCAATAGCTCGTGCCATGGTACTCCGGCTTACTTGGAGAGGCTAGCGACACAAGGGGGTCTCTTGATGGATATTGAACCTTACCTTATGGAGAAGCTAATGGAAGTGGAGCCAGCAACTTATGTTATGGATGTTACCAATTCTGATGCTAAGGAAGTACTATTTGTTATTGAGGATGGGAAAGCGCCGGGCTGGATGACTGTACTCCATGTTTTTTCAAGAAAGCGTGGCTCATGGTAGGTGCATTGGTGGCTAGCGCTGTGAAGCAATTGCTTTATCTTGGGCTGGTTGTTGAGACAAATAAATGCCACCTTTCTTACGATAGTGCCTAAGAATCAAAATCCTTTGACAGCTGCGGGTTTTTGGCCCATTGCTTGTTACAAAATGTGATGTATAAAATCATCTCGAGGTGTTTGGGCAGCGGATGAAGCTTGTTATGAACAGACTGGTTGATATTAACCAAACCATTTTTATCCCAAAGAGAAAAATAAATGACAACGAACTGCTTGCTTAAGAGCTACTACGTGGCTATAACCGGAATCACTTACGTCATAGTTGTGTGATGAAGATGGATATTCGAAAAACCTATGATACTGTAAATTGGAATTTCTTATTTGCTGCTTTACAGTTGCTCGGATTTCTAGCAAAATTTATTAGATGGATAGAACATTATATCACCAAAGCAACTTACTCCGTTCTCTTGAATGGACAGCCTCAAAAATTCTTAATGGTGCTATGGGGATGAGGCAAGGGATTCTATCTCGCTCTATCTTTCTATGTTGGTTGTGGAGATGTTACATGCAATGATCAAGAAACACATTGATCAAGCAATAGGACTTGTGTTTCGTTGGAGGTGCTCGGAATTGGGCCTGTGTATGTTAAGTTTTGCAGATGATGCCCTTCTATATTGCAAAGTCACAGCATAGTCTTTCGATATGTTGAAGAGTGCAATTAATGAGTTTGCACAACACTTGGGCCTACACGTAAACACGGTAAAGAGTTCCATCATTTCCTCTAAATTTGTGGTTCTTCAAAGCCTCGCTCTCAAGCTCTAGCTGGCTTTCCTATGGATCAATTACCTATAAAGTATTTAGGCATCCCATTCACCTCCTCGACTTACTATTGGAGACTGATAGCACTCTGGGGTAAAATTGAGCAGCAAATTGCAGACTGGGGGACGAAGCAATTCTCCCGTGTGAGGCTCCAACTTATAAATATTGGTGTTGGCTTCATATCACCTCTATTGGTTTTCAAGTTTCGTCCTTCCGAAAGGAGTTATTAAGCGTATAGCGCAGTTGTTGTGACGTTTCGTATGGGCAGCTACAAAGGATCGAATTTAGCTAAAGTTAGCTGGGAGCATGTTTGCTAGCCTAAAGATATTAGAGGGCTTGGCATCCAATCGGCGGAATTGATGAGTAAGGCATTGATGTGCAAAGTATTGTGGGTTCTTGACAACAAGGAGGAACGATCAGTATAGTGCAAATGGGTCCTCAAACGCAGGATTAAGAACCAAATTATTTGGACTGTGAGTATCACAAAAGGCTCATGGAGTTGGAAGAAAATTATGAAGCTACAAGTTTCTCTAATGCCGGTTGTGGAATACATAATTGGTGATGGGAAGAATAATCAATTGTGGCTTTATCCATGGCATTCTATGGGAGTTTCAATCAAACTTTATCCAACGGGATCGTGTCGCATGGGGTTGAGAAGAAAACCTAAGCTTTCAATTGTCATTAAGCAAGGTGTCTACACGATCAGCAGAGCGAATGGAGTTGTTAGTCACTCTCTAGCTATAGCACGGGGCAAGACCAAATTAGATAGAGTTTTTCTACCGAAGGTTTTCTACTGCAAATGCATGTGCCTTGTTGAGACCTCTTTCATCGGCTGCTCCTTGGATAGGTCTGTTGCAGTGGCCCTTTAAAATCCACAAGAATGTTTTTCTCCATTGATTGGCCATCAACATTGGATAAGCCATCGTTTATTCACTTTGAGGTGTTTTGAATCCTTTATGAGGAATATGTGCTGGAGATGCACAATCATATTTTCTACTAATGCAGATTCTCGCAACAATGCATTGCAATCTTACATTTGAAGATTATATTCAACTGGACCTTGCAGCAACGACAACAAGGGGTGGCTTCGCCAAGTCGAAAGTAGAGAGGAAAGCACCTTTTGAATGCGGCATACCTGACGATTTGCTTCAGTAGTAACATATTTGGCAAGAGAGGGGCAAATGCATATTCATGAATCAGAGGTCATCGACTAATGTGGTAGCGAGGCTTGTTATTAAATTGCTTAGATTTCAAATTATTTATAGGAGTCCCTTCAGGCTTTTGTATTTTATAGATTGGGGAGAATTGCTTGGCAATAATGGGTTGTAAATTGCAGTGTTTTGGGTTGCTTCCACATTATTTCATTAATGAAACTTACCTTTTCCAAAACTTGAACTGAGCTCGATGGTTATTGAACAAAAAAAATTATTCGAGTTTGGTTTGTAGTCTAACCAATCGAATTCAAATGAGTTTTTATTGATTGATTTCAATCGAGTAACGAGTATTTGATTTATTTTTTAATTCTAGAAAAAAAAAAGCTCATCACTTCATTTGTTCGTGCACCCGTGTTTTACTAACAGTCTTGATTTTTGTAATAGTCATAGAGATATTGTGTTGCAATTTTTTTAAATCTTAAGAATTAGATTCATTAGGAGACAAATATAAATTATGACGGAAGTATGGAAATATGAAGTCTGAGTTAGCAAGATTATAGGGTAACAATGGGGAAATATTCCTAACCCAGTATCTCTAGTGTAACAATATATTGCCTTCAGTTAATTATTTTGTTGGTGTTGGAAACCGAAGAAGACATTAGTTTAAAGTTGGCGACGTCCAATTTGGGAAATTATCCTAAAAGGAAAAAAAATGCATTCAAAATTACAATTGATGAAGGTGAACTTCATAACTTCATAAAGTTATTTGTTTGAATTTTGATATATGTGTTTGATAATTTTCTTACTTTATTGATTTATAATAGTTTCTTTTTCAATGATCGAAATGCATAAATGCAAAGGTAAATTATACCTACCTCTTCTGAAATTCGACATAATTACAAATACTTCACTGTTATTTGAAAATTTACAAATACTTCCTTGATTTTAACGTCCATCTAATAACAAGCATATTTTGTAGCCTCTATTTATTTTCCATCAATTTTTTACGGTGAATTGGTCAAACTGCTCTTTTGAGTTATAAATTATAATTTTAAATTCTTCTAAAATACTTTTTTTGTCTAAAATGGCTTAGGAAATTTTATCACCTTCAGATTTCTTTATATTTTTTCAAATAATTTTTTTAAAAAATAATAATTCAATAAAGATAAAGTAGTAATTTTCACATATGCTACATAATTATTTTTTATTTAAGAAATTATTCATAATTTCTCAAATAACGAAAAAACATTCATAATTAGACGAAAACTCAAGAGAGGTAGTTGTAATTATCCCAAAATGTAAATTATTCCATAAAGACGTTGATCACGCTTGTCTCTAAGGTGCAAGTCCCAGGAATCGTGACAGACTTCCGACTAATTTCGTGTTGTAATGTTCTCCATAAAAAAATTACTAAAATCTTGGTAAAGCAGTTGCAAGGTGTCCTCAGCCAAATTGTTGGCAATAGCTAAAATGCCTTCATACGGGTAGAAGGATTAGTAACAACATCCTTCTTGCCTATGAACCTCATGCACGGGTAGACAAAAGTATCTTCCACCTCGGTCTACTATTAAGATTGATTTTAGGAAAGCATACGACTCGGTGGAGTGGGACATTTTGCAAGTTGTGTTCGAGATTTTCTTTTGCCAAGTAGGTTAATGGGAAATTTGAGGGTTTCTTCCCTGGTGCACGGGGGTTGCAACAAGGGGATCCCTTATCTTTTGTCTTTCTAATGAAAGTATTGCAAGTTGTAATCACGGAATGGATTACATAGTGCCCACCGTTTCAGATTCATTGGCAATGTAAGGACCAAGAATTGTTTATATTGAGTTTTATGTGCGATCTCCTTCTATGTCCTAAAGAGGGTGAATATTCAATTAATGTCCTCAACCAGTACCTAACTTTGTTTAGCAAGTACTCAGGCCTCCAAGTTAATCGCGGGAAAGCCAGTTGCTATCCAAGACTGCAAGAGGTGTCAATAACTGGCAGATAGAGATACTACATATCCCATTAGGGTACCTGCTGATTAAATACCTCGATGTTCCTATGCTTGCTTCTAAGCTTACACTCCAAGATTGGTGGTCACTTTTACTCAAAATTGAGGACAAAATCAATACCTGTGTCTCTTTTTTTTTTTCACTGATAGAGGCAACTCATTAAATCAGTATTGGTTGCTCTCAACCTCTATTAGGGCCGGTGAATTTATCCTACCTAAAGGAGTGATAAAGGAAATTGACAAGAAATTTCAACGATTTTTTTGGAAGGGTTGCAGTGATCACGACTGTGCAAAAGTTTCATGGGATTGTGTATGCCAGAGCATGGACGTTAGAGGTCTGGGTATACTGCCTATCCTCCCTATGAATCTAGCCCTCATGTCTAAGCACTTATGAGAGGTAATATACCCGAACAAGAATTTGATATGGGTGGACTGGATCTTGAGGTATAGGATGAGGTGGAACACTATTGGACTGCAAGTTTAAACACCAGTTCATGGTGATGGAGATGAATGCTAAAGCTCAAGTTAACCCTCTTGTTAGAGCTAGAATATTGGGTGGGTGACGGTAATACTTTTAAAGTGCTGCAGAACCCTTGGCATCCAACGGGGGGTCCTACAGCACACTCATCGCTGGCCATACAACTCACAGCTTGCTATGGTGATTTTGGGGGATGCTTGGCATTCGCCTCCTTTCACAAAAAAAAAAAGTTACCTTAAACATAATTATAAAAAATAAAGAGCTTTATTTCCTTGTTTTTTAACAAGTGAATAAACCGTTGGTCGATAAGAAATTTGTTTCATATTGTGTGCATTTACTTTTTTCTGCTTATAACTGGTGAGTGAAATTAAGATTTTTTTATAATTTTGTGCCTAAAATTTACAAGTTCAGAAATTAAATGAAATTGACTTTTAATCTAAAGAGGAAATAAAAACTCAAGTCAAGAATTGCCAGCGTCGGTTTCTTGGACTTGGACTTGGACCACATCCACATTCTCAATTTTGACCCATTGGAGTATTGGATCCTAAGGCCCCAATCATGATATCCACATTCTCGACATTGGGTTCTAAGCCCATTAATGATACCCACATTCTCAATTTTAACTCATTGGACCCTTAGGCCCAATAACGAATAACCATATTCTGAAGGCCCAACAGCGGCATCCACTACATTACGCCTTGCGCGCAGGCAAACCCCAAATACCAGCCGCCAGACCGCCACGTGTCTTCTGATTATTGACCGGGGCGAGAAATTTCTCATTTCTTTAGAAGACCAAAACAATCACTAAAATATACGTACTGGCCCGCAGCCCACATGCGCAGACTTGCATTTGCGTTTCATTTCAACTTCATTTGAGTTTCATTCCGAGTTCCACCATTTCTTCTTCACACACACACACACACACACACACACAACAAAGACCAAAGTCTATCTACACACACACACACACTCAACATATATAGATCTATATATCTATCTGCCTCTTCTATATCTGTATTCTGTACACATGAAATATATATTTTTATATATGTTTTTTAAATAAAAATAATTATTTTCTCAATAATTTCTGAATTTAGATTCTCATAAAAATGGAAACGAATCTCAGAAATAGAAAATCATGAAGAAAGAATCTACACCGGTTTTTTCTTTTCGTTGAAAATTTTCCAAATCTAGATCTCAGGTGATCCGGCGGCCAATCAGTTTGGGTTTTCTGTAATTCAGGATTTGGATCTCGGTTTCAAATTCCAGATCGAGGTTCTGAGAATTCAAGCAGCTGAAGGAGTGAGGTAGTTTTGGTTTCAATTGAGAAAATGCCGGTGCATGGGGATTTGGATAGGCAAATAGAGCAGTTGATGGAGTGCAAGCCGCTGTCGGAGGCGGAGGTCAAGATTTTGTGCGATCAAGCGCGAGCAATTTTGGTGGAGGAGTGGAATGTACAGCCGGTGAAATGCCCTGTAACTGTGTGCGGCGATATCCATGGGCAGTTCTACGATCTGATCGAGCTTTTCCGGATTGGTGGCAACGCTCCGGATACCAATTACCTCTTCATGGGAGACTACGTCGGTCAGTAGTTACCCTCTTTCTTGCCGTTTTTGGTGAATTTATTACAGAAAGATGTTTTCTGATCTGTTTATTGTGTGGATGCCTATGGTTTGAACGTCAGGTGTGTTTAAATTAGTTGTTTGTGAATTGGACAGAGTCGTGGACTTGGTCTGGACTGAAGTTGAGTTTGTGGTTGTGGAGGGTTCTATTGGTAAATAAAGAAGTCATCTGAATGCGGGTATTTTTAATTTTGGAAGTGTCTAAATCGATGCATAATATTTAGTTTAACGTTGTGTACCTGAGTGTTGTTGGGAAGTCATTGCTCGTTTCTTCTGAAAAGAAGTAAGAAAATGCTCATGGAAGCTGTATCCTTTGCAAATTGTTTAATTTCATTCGAACAAGAATGGGAGGGAAGCTAATTCCTTGGCTTATTATTTAGTTTGTCTTCACACTCAAGATGGGTAATCAGTTATTAAGGTTCCGGCAGTGCTGATGAGATGGATACAGTGTTGAAATCCGACAATATGGATTAGTTGTGCCTACGCGAGCAAAATTTTCCAGAAGTACTGGGTGGACTTTGGTTCGGACAGTTCACGTTGATTGATCAGGTGTCTCCATGCAGTTGTGTTGTAGATTGTTGGCAAATTGTAATAAATACACGGAAATCAAACAAATTGATGTGGGCAGTAGAATACCAACCGTATGGATCTAGCATACCGCATGAAGTGTTGAATCTACCCTGTATTGCATATAAATAACTTCTACGAATAGATTTAACCTGGAGTCTAGTAATTCAGCATCTGTCAAGTCAACAGAAGGCATTAATGTCTTTTTCAACGTCCACACTATAAACCCCTGAAGTTCTTTGCTCATTATCTACTAGACAACTATAGTACTTTCAGATATGAGATGCTTTCTGTTTTATATTCGAGTGAGAGAACGTATTAATCGATGTTTTTCTTGAGTCAGTGGGTTCCATATATTGGAGAAGTAAAGACTTGTAATCCCCTTCAAACTCTCTTTCTGACCCTTTCACCTTATTAACGGATGATAAGATTAATCAATTGCTGTCTATCGTATCAACTGATCATAGGATTGATGACAAAACTGATTCAATCACATTCTTATCTATGAATGTGGATACATAACCAATATACATGAAATGAGTCCAAGGATAGGTGGAAAGCTGAAACGTATTGACGCTTGTGACATACGTAACCTTTGGGGCTTGCCTTATCATCCTACTTATTCTTGGATAGTGTCCCCATGGTACGTTAGGGGAACTTCACAGAATGCTAACAAAATAAACGATTATTATTCTTGCTTTCTATTTTCTCGAAAAAATAGAATATAGGTTTGGGTGCCACCTGTTCACGAGTCTTTGGTGAAGACAAGCAATACTTTATGCAGGGACATAAGGGAAAAATGCATTGCTAGTGGCCTGGTTTTCAGCGGTTTCTATCTTTCAACGTGGGACTCCAGTACTGGTGTTTCCTAGCAGAAAAATGCTGCGTCAAGTTTTATCATGAGCAATTGCATTAAGTCATGTGCTTTTCCATGAAATTGTAATTATGCATTAACCTGCAATTGGAGTTTCTTAATCCCTTCTTTAACAGCAAATTTAATGTTACACTGAGATTTTTTTACACTTTCTATGAAGTGTGCCATTTCACTAATAATGTATTCATTTAATGCAGATCGTGGGTACTACTCGGTGGAAACGGTCACCCTTTTAGTGGCTCTGAAAGTTCGTTATAGAGATAGAATCACAATCCTAAGAGGAAATCATGAAAGTCGGCAAATCACTCAAGTGTAAGAGCTATGTCTTCTCTGGTGTGGTGTGCTTGTTCAAGTCTTAAGGCGTGAAGGTGCGCTAGAGCCAGGGCACACACGCCTTATTGAGCAAAGCACATAATAGTGGCTTTTCTATTACCTTTTCAGAATGTTAGTGACTCATAACCGATATATGCACAATTAAACAAAGATGAGAGAGAGAGAGAGAGATTGCCTCTGAAAATAACATCAGAATTCTTGGCAAATATATCTGTAAATTCCACATATTTTCAGAGATCTGCAGCTTTCACAACCAATTTTAATAATAACAGCAACAATTTCAGATGAAAAGTAAGAAGAAAACTGGCAGAACAATTTCAGGAGACTAAGAGAAGAAAATAAAAGTAGATAAAAAGAAACAGATGGAAAAAGAAAGAACTACCATATTAAGAGAGTGAATATCTTATAAGACGGAAGAAAAAATACACTTAGGTTTTTGTTTGACATTGTGACTTGCCTTTTGATTGTCTGCCTTCAGTAATGAGCACATGGCAAATGCCCCAGTATCTTGTAAAAAGGCGCAGGGGGGAACCTTAGGTTCACACCAGAGTTAAAATCTGCTCATTCTAGGAAATGGCACAACCCTAGGGCCACCTGTTCAATGCACCAGTTGCTCGCCACGTCTTGTCAATTATGTTCAGATCATTATTTCAGTTACAATATAAAATCTCATTGACTGAAAATCAGAAAAGAAGGTCTTTTTAGTTTTTTGCACTTATGTTCAATCCTAACAGTGTTGGCTTTCTTTAATTGAAAAACTTGTCCTGAAGAAAGCAAGTCTTGTGGAAATTATTACTGATATTTAGTCTAATGGCGCCTAATCTTGCCTGGAGCTCCATGAACATCCCACTATATCTAAAATCAGGAATTTTATGGCAGTAGTATTCTGGTAATGCTGGATGACATTTGTGGTTGTAAAATGATAAAGAAATCTTCACAACAGAAATAATCTCACTCAGATTATGAGACTGAAATGAATTTTGTTTCTAGATGGAAAGTTGTGTATATAATGTTTGTCTAAGGCTTATTTTCAGAATTCTCAATGTTTCAACATTACATGGTTTTAGATTTGATTGCCTTCTTGATTATTTATGGATTTCTTTCCATACAGGTATGGGTTTTATGATGAATGCTTGAGGAAGTATGGCAATGCCAATGTGTGGAAGTATTTTACTGATCTCTTTGATTATTTGCCTTTGACAGCACTGATTGAGAGTCAGGTTTGGATTATCGAAGTACAGTTTGCTTTATTTTGAATATAGCATCTTTTTAATATCTGATGTCTTATATGGTGTTCTTGTAGGTCTTCTGTTTGCACGGGGGTCTTTCACCATCTCTTGATACCTTAGACAATATTCGAGCTTTAGATCGTATACAGGAGGTATAGTGAAATTTTTATCCATGACAGCACTCTCGACTGCATCTCATTCTTTAACATCTTTAATATGTTCCTAGAATTACTACTGGAAAAATATATAAAAGATCATTGGGCCATGCGGGATCTCCGTAATAATTATGACCCATACCTTTAGCCCTGGAAAAATATATAAAAGATCATTGGGCCATGCGGGATCTCCGTAATAATTATGACCCATACCTTTAGCCGATTTAGCTCTTAATACAGGAACATGTTTTGATGTCTTTTTTCTTTTGTCTGGGTTTATGACACTGTGCTACTACCCACCACTCCCTTGAAAAAGGGGTGCAGTCCATCTGTCCATTTCATGATTTCTGGCTGGAAGCATGCTCGAATAGTTTGGATATTTGGGCCCACTAAAATTAGAAGCTTAGCCTCTTCTGTTTTCTCAGATGTATTGCGATTTTTGCCAATCAATTAAGAAGGCTGAGCATGTGTATTCGCTATCTTGATGCTTATGTTACCTTTGTTTATTGTGATAGACGACAATGGCTATGCTTTTAAAAAGCTAGGCTTTTTAGTCACATGAACCACTTTTTAGTTTATTTTCATGCATAATCTCATTTATGAATGTTTCTGGTGGTCTGGTAGGTTCCGCACGAAGGACCAATGTGTGACCTCTTGTGGTCTGATCCGGATGATCGTTGCGGTTGGGGCATATCACCGCGTGGGGCTGGCTACACCTTTGGACAGGATATAGCTGCTCAGTTCAACCACACCAATGGCCTCACTCTAATTTCAAGAGCACACCAGCTTGTCATGGAGGGTTACAACTGGTGTCAGGTTTGTCTATAACCTTTAATTTTCGAGTTCACAACTCCCATGTCCAAACAATACTTGTTTATTTCTTCCTTCCAAATTTGTAGGAGAAGAATGTTGTTACTGTGTTTAGTGCTCCGAACTATTGTTACCGCTGCGGAAACATGGCTGCAATACTAGAAATTGGGGAGAACATGGAGCAGAATTTCCTCCAGTTTGATCCGGCTCCTCGGCAGATTGAACCCGACACAACGCGCAAGACTCCAGACTATTTTTTGTGAACTCATCACCTTGGGCTGCTGTTGGTAGTGGATGCTTGCAGTTATGTTACTGTAGATGTGTCTTAAGAGGAGAGTATTGTTATTTGAGGATTATTGTCCGCATCATTCTTTTTTTTGGAGTTTGCTCTACTCCTGACTTTGGTTGTGTGCTCAAGATATTTGGAGAGTTCTGGCAGGCATGGAGTATTTTGTCTTGTACATCCTTTTTTTTGTTCCCTGGAAAAGGAGAAAGCGGTGATAGGATGGTATATTATCTTCTGTTATTTACAAGGTGACTTTTTATTTTTGGTGATAGCTGCTTGTGTATAGACGGGGTTAGCATTGTCATTGTAGGATTTAGGAAACTGACTTGAGTTGGCGAGGTATAGGACTGAAAATCGAGTTCATTCCGTTGAGTACTGTCCATGGGACTTATTGGTGTCCAAAATTTAAAAAATTTTAGGATGGATGGGAGTTTTTGATGGTAGGGTGGGTAAGGGATGCCGCTTTAGTTAGTGGCTAAGTGCTCTCCTGAGTATATGATTAACACTACTTCGAAGATGGTTCTTGGAGTAGCATATGAAAGTTCAAGTGCTTAGTTCTAATGCCACTAGATCTGTAGTTTGACTGTTTCATCAATATGAAGTCGTTTCTTGTATCCTTGTACATAAGGTGGTTTTGTTTTTGTGGAAGGATTTGAAGCCGACAGCCCTACGTTTGTATCAAGTGCACATTCATAATCAGTTTCTCTCACTAGTACAACTGAGTGATTGTGATTCTTGCATGTCTATGCCAATGGAAAGAAGGATTCAGAAACAAATTCAGACTGCAGCTGATAACACATGAAAATAATCAGTGTTAGTGAGCCCTTTATTATTCTGTAAGTGACGGTCTCAATGGAAAGTGAAGATATAAATTATATACTTACAGAAAGATAAGATTACAAGGCAGAACAACAATCCGACGAAAAGATTGATTCCGAATATTAACCGCGAGTTACAACATTCTTGATTATAGAAGGAAAAGGAAGAGAGCTGTTTCTCTAAGTTGTAACAGTATGTAACCTTAAAATCTAGAATTAGTTGGGAGCCTGACTGGTGCACCACCTGCTATAGCACTGCCACGCTTCCGTCTGAAGTATATAAACGAGCCGCTGCTTAACAGCAAAGCTAACATAAGTGCCTGCACAGAGTAGTTAAAAGCCAAATAAGCAGGTAAGTCAGTAGCAAAACCAGAAATTACAAGACTAGACTATTTTAACTTTTATAATGGGAGTAATGAGGCCAAAACATGTAAGAGGGGAAAAATAGTAATCAGAACTGCTATTCTCTCTTTCTGCATCATGTTGTCTGAAACATCGCAGCAGACTAGTGCAGCCTTGAAGTGCTAGGTGTTTATATGGGTTTACCATATATGCAGGCACCAAATAATCGACTAAAAGGTCCGTGATAAAACTCATCCATTGTAAATACAGCACCTCATTGGTAATTACAGTAGGTGTTCCCAACTCAAAAATACAATAGCCACTTGTTTTAGCCCTTCGCTCATAAAGTATCTAGAAGCATTGCTGAACTGGTAGCCCTCATTATAAGAATGTTTTTTTTTCTTTTTTCATTATGAAACTCGATCATATTAAGTGAATTCAGCATTATAGAGATAAGACATTGAGTGAAAATTATGCAGAATCCAAGTATTTCTATAAAAAATGCAGTTCCAGAAAAAGAATCAGTATAGAAAGAAAGATGCAATAAAGTAAGATGATAGCATCAGAAATGGGTATAAACATACTATGCAAGAAATAAAAACTATAACTGAATCACAAAGACATTACTCCATTGTTTACCCAGTAACTATCAACAATACAGATATGGTGTGGACATCCGACTGTCTCAGACAGAAACAAGTCAAGGACAAAATGTCCAACAGGTAGCATGATGAGGTAACTCTCATGCAAATAGACAATGACAACGATAGAGGGAATTACATCACCAATGCATCCGATCAACAAGACTTTATTTCAATGTTACCAGGGCCAGTTGCTGTCCTCCCTTATTATGCATCTCTAATGTTATTTGACAAAAAATAATCCAGTAATCCCTTAATCACCTCATTCCCCCCAATTAAATTTAATTTTTCTCTGAAGTACTAACTAGCACAACTTAAATAAATTTTCCTAATATGTAAGTTTTACTGAATATGCCAAAAGCGCCATCTGTAACTGTTCTGCAGTCTATTTAACTTATGTGCCATATCATCACCTCCTGATAAATATACTCATTTTACAAAAACGTTTTAACTATCTCATTTCAGTTACGTGCTATGTTTTAAATAACTCAAAACATTTGGAGCCAAAACATGATTTCCAAGTCCACTTTACTTAACAAGTCTTCATCCTTTGAAGAAATCACCACTAATATGAATCAGCTAAAAGATATTGAGCCTGAGAACAAAACCTTTCCATTCTAGATAATTCTTGATCTCCAGCCTCCATTAACTCTTATTCAATCAGTTCAATACCAACTTGAAATACGTCAAGAACCTTGTTATTGCTCCAACTACTTATAATTCCTCTGCTTATAACTTGTTTCAGATTTCCAGTCTCATGTGCCAAAATTCATACTCTACATGTTGCACAAACCACGACACTTGAGAAATACTTCTTCACTAATCGTCCATGGACAACAAAAGCTAACCTTCATAGTACCTTCATGGTCCTTGGCATCCACTAGAATCTCCTTCAGTAGTCTATATCATGGTCAGCAGTCTTAGAATACATATGTGATAAAATAACCTAGCCCTTTTTTCCCCTCAAACCTGGCATAGTACCTACACAGGAAGTCGGATCAAATACATCTACGTTCAATCAAAATTGTCTCGGGAAGATCTGTTCACTGCAGTAAACTCCATTAACATTTTACATAGCTCCAACAATCCATCATTCCCACATATCTCATGTACAACCCTCAATTGTCTTACACGATCACTCTCCTGAGCTTCGTTCCGTGGCATATTAGCTTAAAGCCCCAATTTTTAGAAGTCATTCTCAACATCATGGACATTTGTACACATTGAGTGTATAAGCTTCAATGTTTTATTTTGATATTGTCCAAATGGATAAGTGACATTTCTGTTAGTTGGACAAAGTGATGTATAGAATGCACAAAAGCGATATGAACTTACCTCAAAACCTAGTACAGATATTTTTTCTTCATTTACTGCCGGTATGCAACTTCTGTAAGTGACATAAGCATTTGATCGACCTTTTGATTTGGATGAATGATCTAGTAATGTTCTTTGCCTCATCGCAGAAATGATTACGTCTGTGTCGTGCTGGTTAACACCCAAATCCGTGACCTCGAGGGTAGCTCGTGGCTTCTGTTCTTTTATGCTTTCTGAATCTTTTGAACCAGATCCAGAGGGAAAACATTTCAAACGAATGCGATATCCAGTTTCACCACAGCGGTATTTTTCGTCACTCTAAGAAACAGAATCAAACTTTTCTTGTGTAAGACAAACATTTATTCAGCAAAATCTTAATTCTAAATCAAAGCACCATGCTCAAGTATTAGTAGCATTGTCACAAATTAAATAAAAATCATCTACATATTTCCTTTCCATCTACTTTAACATGTCTAAGGAGTTACCTAGACAACCATAATGCATTGAAAATGAGGACCTAAGTTGGAAGAATCCCAGCGAAAATCAATTGCACTTAGACAATTTCCTCTTCAAATAAGCTACATAGCCCAAATGATCCGATCAATTTGAAACTATACCATCATATATACAAACCCTTTTCATTTTTCAACATTGACCACCCCAAAAAGCATCCAACCAATCGGCAGAAGCACAAATCACAACAAATAAATAATAAAACCAAAACCCCAAGAAATTACAATGGACCTTTTCAGAGCGAGAGCAGGGTATGCAAGGGCCCGAAGGAGAGCAATCAAAGGTGACATTTCCTCCACCCGGTGTCTCCTTAAAACCCATCAGCGTTCTCCCTTTTACTGTTCTTAATTCTCTGTAATCTCAACAATCATTAATTCAAAAAATCAAATCTCACAAATAAATTAAAACTCGTACTACATAAAAATCAGAACTTCACATAAAACGGAAAAGATTTAGACTTACGAATTGTCAGCTAACGAAAAACGTGTGGAGTCGAACAGAAATAGAAAGAAGAGCAGTGGTAGAATCAATGGCGATGTAGCTGAGTAAAGCATTTTCGTCTCTGTATTTTCTTCTCCTCTGCTGTTGAAATCTTGGGGTTAATGGAGTTCGTAGATCTCTCTTTCGAATTATGAAATATTATATATAGGTCCCCATAATGTTCAATTTATTCTATTTTGGCCCCTTCAGTGTTTGATAATCCCACAGTTAGCTTATTAAATATTGGGTAAATTATAACAAGCTCCTCTAAAGTTTGCATAATTACAAATATTCTTTTATTATTTTAAAAATTATTAATACCCTTTATTTTAACGGTCGTTCAACAATTAGCTCCATATGTTAGTTTTTATTAGATTCTCATTCATTATTGTTTATGAATTGATCGAAATACTAATGTGGACTACAAATTATAATTTTACTTATTTTTTAAATTTTTCTTAAAAAATTTATGAACTAAGTAGATAATTTTTTTTATAATTTTTTAATTTTTTTCATCCACTTCGTCTAATTTTTTTATAATTTTAAAAAAAAAGAATATAGTAAGGGTAAAGTTGATAGTTCGAACCTACATTCAAGAATTATGTAATTTTATGATTATATAATTTTATCAAATATCAAAATATTAATAATTTTTGAAACAATGAAAAAATATTCATAATTATGTTAAATTTCAAAAAGCTCGTTGTGATTTATCCTTAAATATAGTATTAATATGTTGGCTAACTTTTTAAAATTATTTTTTTAATAATTTTAATATTAATAAAATTCTGAATCTTAATATTACAATAAATATGAATTTTTATTGCCCCATTATCCTTTTAATAAATGATTAGCTCTTATTATTTTACTAGAAAGATAGTCAAATTATTAAATGTCTGAGCTCATAATATTTGAGAAAAATTAAAGTGATATATTTATCATATGATCGAAGAATAATTAATAATTACATCAGATATTAGAGATTCGAGATGTTGGCTTATTCTAGAGGTTGAATAACATTTGATGAGGCCAATTGGTCATGGAGGATCCTCTCGAGTTAGTAGGAAATAAGCTTGAAATCAACAACACGCATAAGAGGTGTTGGGTTGCTTCCAACAAAAACACTTTGACAGTCAAGTTAGGGATACGATCTACTAGATTGTACGATCAGAATTGAATAATTACAGTAAAAGAATTTTTAGATACTTGAATATTGGACTGGAATACTATTTATAGCTTGCATCCAATGTACAAATGACACCGGGACTTCAAGGGATGGGGCTAGGTAACCTGAACCCAAAAGACCAAATTCGCGAATCGTCAAGTTGGGTCGGGCCAATCCATCTCCAGAACACGCAATCTTGTTTGAAATTGGCCTTTTTCGGTTTTTCATCCAAGGGCACAAATGCAAAATGGGCCTTTGCACATATCAATATTTATATGGACATATCATAATTTTAAAATTATTTTTATTTTATATGATACACAATTCATAAACTTACATCAGGACTGACATTAGCTTTATGTCCTAATTAGATGCGAAGAATGTCTATAAATAGTTTTAATTATAAATATATCCATTTAATTTAGAAAAGTAAATTGATGAGCTCTTTATCCAACTAATTATAAAGAACCCTTTCTATGCTACCAAACAATATGTCCTTAGATTCCATGTAAATGGTGGGGAAGAAGCACTAGAGATAACATCATGAACAAAGATAAAGGAACACAAAAAAGCCACTTTTATACAATCCCTATTTTTTTTTTTTAACCCACAAAAATTAATATTAAGAAGCTCATGCTTACAAGTGACTAACTATTCAGAATCTTGTCCTTCCTTCTTTACTTGATGTCCATTTATCTTAAAGTTGAAATAGAAATCCACCTCCATAGCTGCCCATTGGGTTCAAATTGGACCCTATTCATTTTCAGACAATGACAAATGACTGCATACAAAATATTAAAAAATTTAAATTCATTGATAATATTAGATCTACACTATATCGATCACAAAGGAGAATCTTGTGCAACTTATAAATCCCAAATCTCTTCTCTCTAATTAAATGTGTTTTTTTAGAATAAACTTGTGAGACTCGTGAAATTGAACATTCGGGTGAGAATGATGTCATGTGCTTGTACCAAGCCTCCGCATAATAACATTGGCACCCAAATCACATCGATTGCAAATAAGGGGCTTGTGCAGTTTATAAACTCCGAAACCTCTTCTTTTTCATGAGACGTCTATCTAAAGATAACTTGTGAGGCTCATGAAATCAAATTGAACATTCTGGTGATAATGAGGTCATGTGCTTGTCTCAAATCCCACATCTGGAGAAATGATCATATTGTTGCGCATCTTATATTTTTAATTTGGATTTTTTTCTCCCAACAAACTAGAAAGTATATATGGTTTAGAATCTGTCTTTTAGCATTTCGTCTTGTGCTCAAATACTCACTACTTTTTCAACTGATCAGTTTGATTCGGATTGATGCCATGAAAGCAACTGCTTTGTTTTGCCCATCAAACTTATTGTGTTGATATTATTCTGTCATAGTGATCCCATGATAGCTGGCCAAGATGAATAGTGGAATATAAATTCTCCATGTGTTTATTATCATGTTAGCTTTTCTCAAGAAAGATTGATTCTTCTGTATACTTGTCTCTTTTGACATTCATGCTTCAATAAATCATTACAAAAGGACCCTTTATTTATTTATTTCTTTTAACACCAAAGACCCTTGATTCTTACACAAATAAGTGTTCAGCCCTAAGTTTTTAAATTTCCAAAAAAAAATTTACATTAACCCCCTGAAGTTTATGCCTATTGTCAAAGAACTTCGACCCCATTATTGAAAAATTACACGGGCGTACATTATATTATAAAAATAAATAATCAGGTCAATCTGTAACACTACTTTTGAATGATCGCAAGTTTAATTCAAAAATAAAGAGTCTTCTTAGTTTGCGAATTAATCAGCTCACTCCTAATTCCTAAATAGAGTCTTTACACATGCTACCATCTTTATTTATCATAAGAATGTAATATTTCGTCTTCTAACTCTCTACTTGTGGCTATATAATAAGCTTAAGGGCGATCCAGTAATATCACTCCTTCATGACATCTTGCAGTGCTTGGAGGTGAAATTTCAATTTTGTCCTCAATTTTATTTTTACTCCCCACAATTCTCCTTGACTATCTAGTCTTTAGGGTAAAGCTACCATTTAAAACACGACAAAACAAACGGGCTGTAAGTGTAATTTCTCAAAATTAATGAATTGTTTTGTAACATGTTCAAATTTTAGGAGGTGTCTCTGTAATTACGCAAAAACATTGGAAGCCCTTCTAGCTACTCCTACATATAAATTCATCATATTTTTGCAAAGGTACACTTGACAAGAAAACAAGCTAAACATAGATTTGCAATGACACAAAAGAGCATGCAGGAAAAGAAGTCAGTGTGTGAGAACTCCATGCAGATGATGCTCAACATCATCAAATTCTCATCATTTTCTCTAGCAACCATGACTTTAGGCGATAAGCAAGCCAAGAACGGGGCGGTCGGGCTTGTTCCGATCGACCCCTTCACCGGTTTTTCATCAAATCTCAGCAGAAGCAAGAAGTCACAGGCTCTGCTGAGTAAATCCTATGTGATGGAGCAGGGTGCAGCAGGAGATGATGATCATGTGATCTTTGATGATAGTGTGGATGATGGAAGTTTCTCGGATTACATCAGAAGGTTCCACAGGAGGAACCTGCAGAGTGAGATGAACACAGATGGGAAGGCTAATGCTTACATAAGAAGGTTCCATGAGAAGAACTCTCGCGAATATACGTTGGCTCCATCCACTGGTTTTATTCCTATGGTGTTGCCTCCACCACCCAATCCTTCTCTCAACAACTGAATATATAGCTTGCTTTATGTATATACGTATATGTTGTCCAGGATAATAATTATATTTATTTATATATATAGGGAAGTAAATGATATTAGCCTTTTGTTGTTTTACAATTTAAATATTTGAGTCGTTGTATAGTCCTTTTCTATTATAGTTTTGAATAGGGAAAAACTTCATTCACGTCCCAAGAGGGTAAATTGCAAAAATTGATCTGTAACTTAGGATAGCATTTTAAGGTTTCTAAGTTTGATCTTGGCAATTTTGCCTCGTACTTTAAAAAATGTGGTAGTTACTGCCGGCTGACTAAATTTGAATAAATTATGGATAATTTTACCCCTCTATAGCTTTAAAAAGAGCAGTTTATTCCTGTTTCGCAATTTTAATATTTTGTTGCACCATGCTCTCCTAAAATGACATCAGAACCTAAGTCTATTAAAAAAAATATTTGTTTATATTGCATTTAGATATTTTTTCCACTAACGGATGAACTCTTTAAGAAAGTGGAATCGAACAAAAGTTCGAGTTACAACGGGGAATACTTTCAGATTGTGAAAGATCGAAGATGGAGATTGTTTATGGAAATTCTAAAAAAGGGAGAAGATTATCTTAAAACCCCGAATGAGAGTTCGAGTGACAATCTGGAGTATTTCCAGATTGTGGAAAAACAGAGAAAGAATTTCGTCCTAAGAATTTTAACAAAAGCCACAAAATCGGATCATGAACCTCTTGTTAAGGAGGAACAAAAACAATGATGGAGAATTCATCAAATATCCAGAAGGTGCTACCAGGAAATGGGGTGAAAGACATACAAGCAATCAAAGTCCATGGTAGATTACCAGCAAAGATAAACGGAACGGGTAATTTCCTTCACTAATACAGTTCTATAAATTATGATTAAAGGGACTGATTAGAAAGAAATCGAGTCCGATACCTCTAAGATCTCTCAAGATCTGAGAGAAATTTGAAAGACAATTCAAGAATATGGACATATGTTAATTCATATACTTATGAAAATAGAAACCTTGAGCCAAAAGGTTGACGAGATCCTTAAGATCCTTCCACATCTACACAAGAAATCTTACAGATCTGAAGACAAAATTTGCGGATCTAAAGAGAAATTAAAGAAAAAAACCTGAGACATCCAGATCCAGACAAGAGAGGATCAGGAACGCCCTTGGAACAATAACGAAGATCCAAAGCCGTAGATAAGAGACGATATGATTCGAGAAGTTTGGAAATTACAAAGGCGGATCTATCAGACTTACAAGGATTGGTTGAATGATTTTTCCAACTTGAGATTGTAGATTTAGTCAATATTCAAATCAACAAAATCACTCCAGCACTACCACTGCCGAAGGGAAGTATAGGTTTCAATGATCTTTCACAGGATCATCCAATGAGAGAAAGTACAAATTTCCACACCAATACAACACCAATGTTTGTGGGAACCAGACTTAGAGAAAATTCAGGGAGAAATCCAAGGAAAGAGCCTAAATATACACCTTGGGCAAGGACAATGCTCCAGCCCTTGCATCCATACGGCATCATACTCCACTTGGATGTTATTGACTTCTGAAACATCAAAAAGTTGATAGATAAATGGGTTGCCGAGAAGCCATCATGACCACCATCTAGAAAGAACGAGGGGATGACGAACGCAATGACGTTATCCAGAAAAGACAAAGTGATGACGAACGTAGTGATATCATCAAAAACAAGTTTGAAGTCCACAAACGGTTATAAATAAGGAAGCAATGAAGCAAATAGGGAAAGTCAGAGATTTTCTCCAACTCTTCAAAGCATAATAGCTTAAGCTTTCAAGTTTTTGTAGTTTCTAATTCTCAGTTTTATGGTGTTTCCCCGACAAGCCAAAGCCTCTTTCGTATGAGAGGCTAAACAATTGTCTCCTACAATGGAGAAAATAATATATATATGTAATATTTCATATATTTCTTCAATAAAAGTTAGGTTACTACCCAAATGTTGTCCAAAATTCTATCAGACTTCTATATTGGAGTGTCTTCTATGCCCTAAGGTAGGAAATGAAACAGGATTGTGCTATTTGTTACTGAAGGAATCAAGTGCCTGCGAACCACCTGCTGCGATAGTGTGGTTGAAAGAAGTCTGTAAAATCGAGAATTTAGAAAACCCGAGAACAATGCGGTCAAAAAGTTTATGAATTTATGAAGACTTAATTTTATTTTCAAAAACATGTTGGTTCAAACTAAGAGCATGTAAATGGATTACAAGAGCGTTATTACCAAAAGGGCACAATGGTCATAATTTGGTCAGAGGGCATAAATCGCGCACAATTTGAAAGATGCAGGGCAAAAATGGCTCACCTATAATTACAGTCCTTATTTAGGATTGAGAAACTCTAGACTTCTACGTTGTTCAAATTTCTCGTCTCCATTCGATGACTTCTTTGAATTCCAATCATCCTCAATTCTGAGCTAATGTATGTATCCGTATCGATATATCCCATACCATACATGCTGAGATTAATGAAATAGGATGATTTAACTCAATCTTGACTTCGATAACTAATGATAAACCTTTTGTAATTAATATAAGAACCATTCTTTATGGCTTACGACCTCTGCAATGTTATGAGACAGTAATCGCTGTGAAGAAAGTAACAAATTAGGAAAATATAATTAGGGTTTTCATGAGGTTGACGAATCTGAATATGGATTTTGGTCGGCAGATAATCGCATGTTACAAGCCCTCTTAGATTGATAAGTTCACTTGGCCAATTCTCACCACTTACAATAAATCTATGAGACAGGAAGTACAATACGCATGTAACATTATCCATCAATTTAATTGAGTACTTCTAAATTCAAATTATTTTAATTTCTTAACTTTAATTTTAAACTACATTTTGTTCAATATTTTTTAATTTTAGAATGTTTTGTTTATTCTTCCCTTTCCCTCTACTAAATCCCAATTTAAGATACTGCAAATTCAACAAATTTTGATCTTTCTGTAGAGGCAAACAGAAAAAGAAAAAAAATCCGCATTTATGGACTAGTATAATCCCCTTGAAAAGTAGTTTGGTTTAATGCGGTTGGCGTGCGCATTAGACTCGACAGCGAGTGCCGGCAGGGTCGGCTAGCATGAGACATATGCAAGAGTGAACAGGCTCTAGCAGACTGTTAACAAGTGTTGGTGTCATGACAGCTAATGGACAACACATGGTACGTAGTTGGCAGTTGAGGAATAGTTAGGTGACGGTGCACGACAGACTGCATAGTAGATGGACGTGCAGGCCTTGGTAGTTGGTAGTCAGTGTTGGCTTATTGTGGGCATAGCGATTGGTGTCTCACCGACGTGCTGGACATGTGGGAAGTCAACAGGCGAATGCACAAGTATGTGTTGGCATGGGCAATCGGGCGCCTATTTGTGGCCTATGATGCATAGACATGGATACAGCGATACGAACACGACAAGACACGGACATGGCAACACGAAAAATTTAAAAGAAAAAATAGGACACGACACGATACGGACACAGCGACACAAACAATTTAAAAAAAAAAAATAAGACATGACACGGCACTAACACGTCTATAAATAATATATTTTTTATAACATATATACTTAACTTCTCATAGAATCAATATATGCAATATCAAAATATCAAAATAAGCATAATATAAGGATGTCTTACTTTTAAGTTCCTAACCATAATATATTATTTCAAAATACATATATAATTAGTTAAATCATCCAAATTTCTAGTCATCCAAAGGATAGCTTACGAATGCTTTCAAGGAAAATTAGTTTCACTCAAGTCGAACCATCCTAAACTATTCAGATCAAACCGCTACAGTAGCCACGAAATCAGAGTTTTGACGGAGAAAGTGAGAAAGAAGAGAAAGAAAAAAGATAGAGAGAGAGAAGAAGATAAGTCAACTGATTGAAGAGTAAAAAGAAACTTATTCAGGCTTTGCTCAAATTTTTTTAAAATCATAAAATAACCCTTAATGTGTCCTAAAACGTGTCAGACACGTCCTTGGGCATGTCTGAAGCCGTATCTGTTTTTTCTTAATTTTTTTATTTTCGAAACATACTGAAGCGGTGTCCAAAGCATGTTCGAGCTATGTTTATGTCCGACACATATTCAACACTGCATTCGGTAACTTTTCGAAGTGTCAGTGCATTCTAATGTACGGCAACTATACACATGGGCAATGCACTTGTGTGGCATATCTCGACGGGCTAACAAACAATGTGCAGAGAACAACTAGTACATGTAAATAGATAGGGGGAGAGAGAAAGGGAGAGAGAAAAAAGGGCGGAGCTAGAGGGGGAGGGTGGGCGATGGGGGGTGAGGGAGGAAGAGGAGGGGTGGCGATCAAGATTGGGAATGATAAATATTAATATATATATTTATACGTAAAATAATATTTTATTTTTGAAAATTATAAAAAATCATAGGGGTAGCGTGTGAATTACACCATCTTTATACGGATATTTTGCATATACCCCATGTCTTCCGCTTGCATTTTCCCCGGAAGAACTATTCCTGATTGCATCTCGAAAGCAACATAATTATAAAATGCGTACTGCAATATACAGGTGACCAATAACAAAATGCAATAGAAACAATTTCAGTTGAGGTTGACAAAATTGTTGGCCCAAAACCTTAATATAAAAATTCTAATTTCCATATGCTGAGAAAATGACATAAATACAAGGAAAAGGCAGATGAAACCTAACTTGAATAAATTATCCCCACATGAGTATTTAAACTGCAGACAAGAACAAAACAGGAATCCAACGGCCCCAAACTATTGAAAATGACATCAACTTTCACAATCTTCTTACCCTGTACAAGAAGACATCACCTATCCACCCAACAAATAATATAATCCCCATAAATCTAGTCCAAGCTAACTAATCCAACCATTTTTTTTTCTTTTTCTTTCAAAAAAGTTGAAAATAAGATTAGAATACTTAAAGGAGTAGTGCAACAGATTCCCCCACTCTACAACACAGAAATCACTATCAATATTATCAACAAATTCCCTTCAAGCAACACTAATGATGCTATCCCCACCACTCTCATTGAAGCTAGCAGGCATTGCTTGGAAAGTCGACGTGTGCCGTGCAGGTGGTGATTGCTGATTGGATGGTGGTGGTGGTGGTGGTTCCTGACTGGATGGAGGTAGCGGAGGAGGTGATTGTGACGATATCGACAAGTTAAGTGATAAAGATGGAGGTTGAAGGCTTGTGGTCTTGTTTAGGTTCAAATTGGCCATTTTGGAAGATGGAGGGACTGGTAAGATAGGGATTGGCCTGATGGGCCTGGGTGAATTGTTGAGCTGATTGACTTGTCCAAGTGTTCGATTTTCTACGTGATTTTCACTTGTGATTGGAACCACTAGAGGTGTGATAGCCACAGGATAAGTTGACATGGGAAATTTCTCCAGATTTTTGCTGAGGTTCTGTTGTTGTGCTATTGGAGGCTGTGGTGAGTTTTCTTGATGCATTTGGTCTTCGATTGCAGAACCCACAACCTGTTATTAACGAGAGAATGACAGAAAGTCAAGAAAACGAAAAACAAAAGAAGCACCAAAGAAACAAACTACTAACAATAAAGTTTGCTAGTCACCATAAATTACTAGCTTTATGTTGTGGACTACTAACTTTTTTATCGTTGTCACGTGCAATGAATCTAAACTTCAATGACCTATGACTCAACAAATAAAGTTAAGGTATCTGATAATCTTAATATTAAGCCCAAGATGCAATGCAATTATTCATGTAAAACAAAATGAACATAAATCCAAAATAGCCCATTAAGTCTGTTCATAATCCCTGAGAGCAACTAATCCTGTATGGAATGAACTCATAATCATGGAATCAACTTGATGTTTAAGAGACTTAAATTCTGTTTTGCAAGCAAAACAATGGACAGAGCAAATAGTACTCCACATATAGTAATTTATGAATGAGATTACCGCATCAGTTGTAATGTCAAAAAGACTGGATCTCCGGCGCCGCCTGTTGTGGTTGTTCCGGCGGAGGAAGTACTTCTGAGCATGGCTTGCAACTTGAGTAGGTGTTCTTGTTTTCACATAGTTTCTTGAAATTCCTCTCCAGTCTCCTTTCCCCACTTTTTGCAGCCCCAACAAGAACAGCCGGTGCTCCTCCTCACTCCATGGCACCCCTAATATTATAATATGAGTAACGAATTCCCAATTCACAAGTCAATATCCACAAAATTGATCTCATGAACTTCAGTAACACAAAATCGCAGGGGACAAAAAAAATAAAAATTGGTCAAAGTATGGTGTTTCTTCAGTCCAAATTTTCGTCCAACATGCAAAAATTAGTTCAGTTCGATCACTCCAATTTATTTCACTGCGTGTTCGAGAGTAATACCTCTCTTCCGCTCACGGCTCCTGCCGGAGGGATGGACGACGTCGTCGGAGGCATAGCCGGAGGCGACATCATTGTTCGAGTCTTGGGGTTGCTGATCATACTGAGCCAAATTATTCATACTAGCACTCTTCCTAAACGATCCCTCCATCATAACTCTCACCCCAAACAGCATGAATCCCTTACCACCACTGACCTCCGAGGACGTCCCCGAGCTCCGGCCATCGTCCATGGCAGAGTAATCCGAGCATTTGCCACCCTGCACCGCCGCCATCTCCGTGAAGGAACAGGAGCCTGATCCGCCTCCGTCTCCGCCACAAATGGAGGCTGCTCAGCCCGTATACAAAGGGGAGAGAATTGAGAGAAGATAATGGAATTCCTCTTGAAGATGGGGAGTGAGGAGACGTTATAAGCTGTTTTGGTTTACGTAGCACTGAGGGTTTTGTTTGTTTATTGTCCAATAAGATTTTCCTGAATTGCCACCAATTTTGAGCGAGCAGGGAAATATTCTGGTGCTTCGGTGGAGCACCGTGTTCTCATCACCATCTCTTGTGTTGGGAATCAATCCCATCCACAAAGTCTTTCTTGCCCCTCCACAATTTATCAACAATTTCTTTTATTAAAATAAATTATTTTCAGTCGCATGTGTGTCAGATGCAATATTTAAATTAAAATATATCCATTTAAAATTATATGAACAGCCATTTTTGCTTTAGGAGAAGCACTAATTATACGAAGGGTAAAAGTAAAAAATCAATAAATATTCTGAAAGTATTTTGGATATGATTAAAGAGCTGAAAAGATTTTATAGAAAGATACTATTTGAACTTTTTTTTAAAAAATTTTTTTTTTAAGATTTTAAATATTTTCTTTTTGATATCTTATAAATTTTTAAAGAAAAAAGAATATCAAACAGTGTTATAGAATTTATAAATTCCTAAATATCTTATAAAATATTTTGAAAAACTTATAAGCTCAGCCAAACAATCTTTGATTTTCATCTCTATATGACGATTTTATGTATTTTTATTTAGAAATTAATTGTTTATAACATAAGATTATATATTATTTTAATTAATACATTATTATATTTATTAATAATTCTAATATTATAAAACTCCAATTATTTAAAAAAAATAAAATATATATTGCCACTTATGTGTTAGTTGTTTTCACACCTTAAGAGCATCTCATCCCTCCACAAAAGTTCTTGACACTAATTTAGTGAAGAAAGAATCATTGATGCTAATTATCCAATCATTCTTCTTTGATGGGCTAAGTACCCAATAATCCAATGACATTTGGCCCAGTCATCGCCCAAGAATGTGGTGCAAAGCACAGGATTATCTCCCAAATGATTTGACATGTAATCCAATCTTAAATTAGCAATGATTGTAATGCCACGTGTAATATTTTAATAAATAATGAAAATATATTCTATTATTGAATATTAGATACGATCGCACGCAATATCTACATGAATAATTTTTAATAATATGTTTATTTTATTGAGGCCAATAGTGTCTTTTTTATATTAAAATTTATCATTATCTTACAATTTTACATACAAAACTTGTTTGATAATTCTTTTAATGCATTAATTATGAATACATATCTTATTCAAATTAAATTAAAAAATAATGCTTTATACATTATTTATTATATTAATAACGATGTTATATATACTTACAAAATAAATATTAATATGTTATTTCAATTTTTATTGATAATAAACTTAAATAAAGAGGGAGTAAATTTAATTTTTGAGTAGACGTAATTACATGGAATTAATTTTTTTTAAAGGAACTTGATTTAATAGTTAATTTTACCATAAGTTGGACAATTTTAAATATATTCTTATAAAACTTATAAGTCATTACACAATTTTTATATAAATAAAAGTTCCTAAATTATTTTTAAGATTTTAATAATTATTTTCAATTTCATTCTTTTAAAAAAAATTAATAATTTATTTTTAAAATAAAATGTAATTCCTTATAAACTTCATAAATATTTTTTAAAAATATGCCAACTTATAAAATGCATAAAGTATTTTATATGATAGCGACATATATAAAAAACATAGTAAGTTCATTGGACTTTTGCAAAAATCTCAATACAATATTTTCTTTAAAAGTGAGAGGAGGGGGAGTGGGGGGGGAAACGGCATATTCTCCAGAAATGTGGAGAGTGGCTTTTTGTCTGGATTGCTTTGTATAATGACCATTGGTGGTGGGTGGGATTTGTGAGGACAAGGGGCAATCCTACCCCACTCATCTCCTCTCCTCTCTTCTTTCCAATCTCCTTACTCATATTTCTTTTCACATCATTTGATGGTGGAGGGAGTGATGTGATTTTTGGATCACTTCATTGTCAAGTTTACCTCTTTTTATTATCCCAATCATACTTTAATTTTGATTTTTTGTTTTTACAATAGTTGTTCCGATTATACAGTGTAGATAAACTAATTATATTTGAAATGAAACGAGAACGAAAGAACTAAAATTCTTTGCATGTTTGGCTGGTATTATCGTATTATTCTATATAATAAGTCAATTATTATATTATTTTTAATATAATAATGTAATTATTGATCGACAGTGATAGTATGATTGAGAAAAATTTATCAGAATGCACGATGATTGCAATTTTATTTGAGTCTTTTGAATTTGTTTTTAAGAGAACATAATGTAAGGGTACTAATGTACCATGTTTTTGCACCTACATCTAGATTCTTAAATTAAATAATTGTTTGACCTAACCAAGATTCAAGTACTAAATATTAGCCCACCTATAATTCATGACATTCGCCCTATGGTGTTTTTTTGGAGTTGTTTTTTATTTTTGCTTTGCGAAACGCGCAGCAAACATGGTTGTACATGTTCTTGTTAGTTCTGATTTGTCCACTTTAGAGGGTATTGAACCTCCTCACCGTTTGTTGAACACTTTGAGGATGGATGTCCCAACTTGATTTAGTTATATATATTTGATGGTTTTAAAAAAAAAATATTAGCACACCTAATCATGCCTCTAGTTCAATGGGATTGGGGAAATCTCAACTCATTTCTCACCTAACCATCTTCTTGGGGGTGGGGGGAAGAAAAGTTGTGGTAATAGGTTTAATTTTGTTTGTTGATGCGAAAACTGTATTGATAGATAATTTATAAATACTACTATAAGTGAATTATGGTAACAGTATAGATCCTACGATATGATGATATGATCAAAGTCGAAACCATCTGATTTTTTTGTAATAAAAGAAAGATCATGTTGAAATAACCATGTATTATTAAATAGGGTAAATTACAACGATCTCCCTTAAAGTTTGGTATAATTATGAATACTTCCTCCTTGTTCAAAAATTTACCAATACCCCATTGATTTTAACAGTTATCTAATAATTAGCCCAATATGTTAGGCGTTCATCCATTTCTTCCGATGAATGGACCAAAATGTCCTTGTGGATTAAAAATTATAATTTTTTTATTTTTTTATGGACTAAGTGGATAATTTTTTTATAATTTATAAAAAGTTTTCATCCCATTTGATTTTTTATATAAGTTTTTAATTTAAAAAATACACTAAGGACAAAGTTGACAATTTTATACCTCCGTTCAAATATTACATAATTTCATCAAATATCAGGGGAATATTTGTAATTTTTCAAATAACAAAAAAGTATTCCTAACTATGCCAAACTTCATAAAAGATCGTTGAGATTGTGATATGATAATGTCAATTATTACTAATATTACTCAAATATATTCAAATAATAAAATTAAAGTCCAAACCAAAAGCTTTTCAAAAAAAGTTCACACACAAACACATCCAATATATGAAACTTGTAAGAACCTCAATTGCGTGTAGGATTAGACATAAACGTGTTTTCATCGGAATAGTGGTCCTTAAAAGCCATTAACATCAAACTCTTTTATAGTGAGAACGACTTCAACTTTTACTAATATTACTTGGGGTGGGCTGTGTGCAGCTTAGAAGAACCACACACTCACTATCTCTCCACACAATCCTGCATTTATATGTCCAAACACCAACCACAAATACTTACCATTTCTTGTCTCAAAATTGTGACACATTCATAAATTAGTTGTTATATGTTGATTTTCATATACCTACTTGTTGTCGTTCATTTTGCTGACAAGTTGTTGGTTCAGTAGAAAGTGCCTTGAATTTTAAGATGAGTAGGGTTTGAAATTTTAGAGTCTTGTACTTGTTGAGAGGGGTTTAATTCTTTCGTTCTTATTCTGATCGAATATTAGTTACATCCTAGATGTGGGATGAGAGCATCTATGATGAAAAAAATATATGTTACGTGCTATCATACTCTTGATCTCACTTGTATACATGTGTTGCCAATGTTTCAATTTCTACACTTTTTAATAAATAGATTGATGGGATGCAAGTCTGGTAGAAAAATTGCTGAAAAATTATGAACGATAAATAAATTTATTTTGATCAGATTAAATCGTAACAAATGTCTGGTTAAAATGTGCGATGCACAACAAACTCGTTACACGTGGATGATAGTTGATGGTGTTCAATCATCATCCAATCGTGTCTAATCAACTGAATAAGTATGTCCTTTGGTTGAAATGATATGTTTATTGGATGAAACCGTTTGGTGAAATAATCGTACATTTAAGTGAAACTGTATGTATTTTTGGTTAAACGATACGTCCATTCGGAAAAGTCTATAACCTTTCAAATACATCTTTTCTGATTAAACACATCCATTGGATAATGCCTTTCCAACTTCTATAAATAGATCCCCCTATTCACTTCATTTTTAATGCATTCTGTAGCATTCTTAGACAATAAGAACATTTTGTAGAAATAGTTTTATTAAGAGAGTTCCGAAACATTTTTTGGTTCGTTGTTCTCAAAGTCTGTACTGTAACTATTTTGAAATTATAAGTCGTTGTACCTTGGGAGACCAATTATCATTTCCGTTAGTACCAGAGCGGCGCAATAATTGTTTTAAAGATAAAGAGTCTAACTCTTACCTCAATTTTATAATGCACAACTCCCACATATCTCTCATTTTCTCCACAGCAAAAATCTCATAAAAAATATTTCTTTTCGATATATTAAAAAATAGAAAAACGTGGATAAAAGTAGAAGGGATAGATAAATATAAAGATTAATCTTTCAACAAGATGAACTCATAAGTTCCAACTCCAATCATAATTGTGTACCTTTATATACTATACACGTAACAAAAAACTAATCATAGTAGATTTCATCAGTGATTTATCTTGATGGATCAATTGAGATCGCATCACTCAAAAATGTTCAAGAAATTTATCTTTGATGTTTTTGAATTGTCCAATATTTGTTTTTGGGATAATTATATTTACACTCCCTCATCTATTGTTATTTTATATGAATTATCCATATCTTTTAAAAAATTATATAAATCACCCCTAGCATCCTTTTAAAATTTCAAAATGCTTCTGTTGACTTGGTCAAACTTTAATTTAGTTTTGTAATAATAAAAATGCCATCAAGGGTGTTGTGTAATTACCAAAAGGTAAAAGGATGTAAAAATAATATTTATGGGAATAAATAATATGATCCCATATATTTTTTTATTATTTATATTAATTTTTAATTTAAATTTATATTATTTTATTAACTTTTTTTATTGAATCTGCATATACATTTACACCTCTTAATAATTGTAATATTAAATTATTTAATTAATATATTAATAAAAATTTAGTTACTAGCTCATAAATTCAAATTAAAAAATTATCACACTTGTATAAATTATTTTAAATTGTTAAAATTAAAATTTTTATTTTTTATTTTTGTTTTTAACTAAATTTTATTAAAATTAATAAATTAGCATATATGTATATATGTTTATATAATGCAAATATATACATATGTATATATGGACACATGTACATCATACATGTATATATTTTATATTTATACATACATATTTTGATGGTCAACAATGGCGAACGAAGGTGAAGGTTAGGCGCAAGTGGGGCGAGGTCATTGGCCTCAATGGGGAGGTTGGAACAAGGGCACAGGCAAGACTTGAGGACGGGTATGGCGATAGGATTTGAAAAAATGAATAATTTAAAAAAAATAATTTAATAATTTAAAATGTTTTTTAACAAATAAATTATTTATTTTACTAATTCTAATATAATTATATAAACTACATAAATTATTTTGAATTATAATTTATTAGTTTTAATAAAATTTAATTATAAATAAAAGTAAAGGATAAATAATTTTTTAATTTTAAAAATTTAAAATATAAGCTAGTAATTAATTTTTATTAATATATTAATTAAATAATTTAACATTTCAATTATTAAGAGGTGTAAATTTATATATAAATTCAATAAAAAATAGTCAATAAAATAATTTAAATTAAAAATTAGTATAAATAATAAAAATATACTATATAGGGTCATCCCCATAAATATTACTTTGACACCCTTTCTACCTTTTGGTAATTACAAAACACCCCTGAGGGTGTTACTGTTATTGAAAAATTAGATTAAAGTTTGACTAAGTTAGCAGGGCCATTTAGGAGTTTTAAAAACTGTCATGGGTGGTTTTTATAATTTTTTAAAAGATAGGAGTGGTTTGTGTAAAATAGTAATAGATAAGGGAATGTAAATATAATTTATTTTTTTTAAGCAATGAACTATTATTAATTGAAAACTTTATTACCATCATTTTTGTTGAATATCAATATCTAATAAAAATAATTATAACAATCACACCCTAATTAATAATATCATATAAATAAAATTAATTTAAACAACATCTACTATTACAGTCAGAATTATCCTTCCTTATTCTCTATTATTAGATATAACTTTATTCCTTCCATAAAAATTAAGGTGATATTTGCCACCACTTAGCCTCGTCAATTTCCATTTCCATTATTGTTAATCAATAATTGAAGCATTTTTCTTGCCATAATCATTTTTTTTTTTTGCAATGCAATGCGCGATTCATTATATTATTTAATACATGAATAATTCAAATCAATAAATATATTTAAGTAAAATAAAAAACAACAAACTATTACAAAAATAAATATACACTCATATTCGTGGAACTCAAATTTACAACCTTTTTACTGTGATGCATCAACTTTATTAATCAAGTAATGCCTGATTGGTGCTATAAGGGGTAGGGTCTTAGGACCAATTTGTGTTTAGCAAAGAAAAGTAGGGGACCAAAATAGAATATATGGAATTTTGAGAGGCCAAAAAAGTATTGTCTCTGTTTGGATTTCGTTGTAGTTGCAACGTTTACTGCAGTACACTAACCGATTCTCAATGGAAGCGGGAACTCTCCTCCGTTCAGCTGTTCCGTTAAGCCCAACCCGGCGACGTTTTGTTTCCCGCCCGAACTCAGTTAGGGCTTCTCTCAGTCCGCGGGTACACCATGCGACAATTCAATTGTTCCCTCTTCTTACTTCAGTTCACTAGCATTTGCTGAAAATTGACTGGAATTCTGTTGATAATTGAAGGGAGGGTATCAAGGGCCGAGACCAAAGAGGGAATGGGTGGCGGATTGGGTATCGAAAAACGACGACTTTGTCCGGAGCTTGCCCATATACGTCGGTGGCGCTTCTCTCTTTGCAGTGCTCTTTAACCGAACAGTTTCAGGAATTGCCCCTGTTGCTGATGCCAGTAGGTAAATGCAATAATCTTGTTATGTTGATGAATTTCCTTTCGGTAGAGTAAAAAGTAGTGCAAGGAGATTGTAAAGTTGATAATTTTAGTGGATAATGGATGCTTGAGATGTACTATAATGAATTGTTAGGTTTCAAGGGGTGAGGTTCTCTGTTGAATATGAAAATTATGAATGGGTTCTTTAAGATCGCAAGAAATTCTGTCCTGAGAATGATTTTAATAGTTGTATTCGATTTTCTCTAGTGTCATAAACGATAATTCTGGAACCTGTACTACTGCAGTATGACTGAGATGGAAGGAAATGCTCTTTAGGAAAGGTTTGAAATAGATATTGTGGGAGCATTGCAGGTTTTCTCTTTTATTTGTTTTGGGGCATGACAACTTAGTTAAATTGATTAGTGAACCGTTTGGGCATCTTTTTTCAAGAAAATCATCTGCTCTAACTGATGTTAACAGATGAGCATTGCAGGTCCAACAGAATTGGGGAATATATGGACATGTTTATTGACAAGCTTAGTACCAAGTACACCAAAAAACAAGCATTTAACATGAAATGAGGATCAGAAGAATACAGAGAAAGGGTTGGTGGGTTGGCGGGATATCTTGAATGTGAAACCTTTGTGATAAAAAAATCGAAACTGATTTCGAAAACTAAGAAGCATAACCTCCCCCATCCTCCCTGCAATTATGCAGTATTTCGCTGCTAGACTGTATATTCTTTTAAAGGTATGGATGTGTATTCTAATTGGTGATTACTAATATAAGGAACCACCATAGCTTGATACCAACATTTGATATCATAGTTTCTGGTTTATCATAAATGTTTTATACAATAACTGCTGGCCCCTTTTACTTTATCTCGCAGTTCACAGTCTAGAGCGGATCTACTGACACTTGGTTTGGCTGTGACGAATATTTTGAATGGTCTTGTGTGGCTCTCAATTCGGCCAAAATCTATTTCTGTGGTGAAGAAACTACATCTGTTTTTTACTTTATTCACTCCCCCCTGAGCTGGTTGTTTACATTTAGTTTTGCAGTTGCAGAAAACATTTTTGTTCTTGATTCTTAAATTTCAGGTAAATCCCAATGGGGTAGAATGCCAAAGAATATATCATGACCTTCCTGATCCTGTCATTTCTGAGTTAATCTGGTATTGATCTTTCATTATTTCTGCCACTTCTTTGCAGAAATTAATTTTCGAATTCGCATTTCTGTACTTACTACTTCATACAATTATTGTATGAGTTCTCCTCTTCATTGTTTTCAGACAAAGTCTTCCACTCTTTTCAGTGTAAAAGAATTTGAGACAAGAACTAAAATGAGCAAAAGAGAGGATAGTTAGAGCAGACAATAAAATCTAGATCCCAGGAAAAGATGGTTTAGAGAGGATATCCTGGGAATGCTTCAAGCATTTAGCTTGCATACTTCAGAAGATCATGATTTTTAAAAGATCAACTTATTTGTAGTGTTTTCCTTGAAATAAATTCTCCACCGTAGTCTCGCATATGCGTGAAAACATTGTATATCAGCACTGATGTATACTGATTTATGAAATGCTCTTATTGACATTCAATTAATTGTAAGGTAAGGTATCTTTTATGATACAAAACTATTAGCATTTTTAATTTGCCATCTAGTGAAACTATAGTATGTTCACACTTGATTTGGAAACAATTATTAGAGATCGAAACCTGCATATTACCTGTATACAATAATAAATATTTATTCTCACAATGCAGTAAAATGGGAGTCTGGCCATGAGCATTAACTCAAAAGTTCAAAATATGATATCACTTTACTATATGATAAATTAAAATTATTATGATGCTTCTTTATCTCAGGGCATGGGAGTCTCTATCAGATGTTACATGCTGCAGGTCTCTTGTTGTCATTTATGATGGCATCTGTATTTTGCAAATAGGGTTTGCTGATATATCCAACTCAAATGGAAGTGAACCCATGGTTGTAGATACTGACAAATTGATGAAAGGATCTCTGTATAATGGTGTTCTGAAGTCTGGATCACGTGAGAACTTATCATAGTTGTATTTGGTACAACAAGCCACAATGTTATTCAGGCCATACTTGGTGAGTTAATTTTGAAGAAACAAACATTTTCATCTGTGTTTCAGAAAGTTACTTGGCCAACTTGGCACTGTATCCTGGGAAATCCGAGCTTCCATTTCTTCCTTCAAATACACAGGTATTTATTTTTGTTACTATCTTAGTTAGAAACTAGAAAGTATCTTTATTATGTATTCAGTGTATGTCTATCAGTTTTTCTGAAGTAATTTCTAGGCAAAAATTATTTCTTTAGGCAGTTATCTTGCAACCCCTTGGGGATAAAGGAATTGCAATTGTTGGTGGTGACACGATTAGGGGATTCACTTCTTCTGACCAGGTATCTTTTTCTGTTTGTGATGCTTGTTCTCAGTAAAATTCTACTTTTTTTCTAATTTTTAAGCCTGTTCCTCCCTGTCTGCATGAATCTGGTTTCCATGATTTCTGATGCTTCTGTTTAAGTACTAGTTTAAATCTATAGGTTTTCTGAATTCAATTGCTTGTACAAACATTAGTGTTTATTTTCTTTACATGCATATTTTTTGCCTACTGTATTTTACAGTCTTTAGTTGAGGAAATAGTTAAGTGCTGCAATTTTCATCTGAATCATGAGTAGTATAAATATTGTTTGCCATCATCAAAGTTATATCTCATAGTTTTGAAATTGGTTTTACGATTCTGTATATTTAGGTATGGATCACATTAATTGGGGAGAAATTAGATGCTACACTTGCAAAAGTTGTTTACAGAATGCCATTGACAGTGCAAGAAGGAATTTGAATGATCAGTTACAATCACACTTATCAGTTTATGATACCTGAAGATCACATTCGAAGGTACATCTTCACATTATTTAATTTCTTAATACAGTGCACTGTTTCATTTAAGTATCCCTTCTTAAATAATTCCATTATTACCTTTTCTGCTCTATATTTTGAACTTTGAATGTGTTACCTTATACCTACTTGCTGAAACAGTTGTATTTGCTGTATGTAAAAAAAAAATTCTAAAAGGTCATGTTTAAGCTGCAAAATATCATAATAAGGAATGATAACAGGAATAGTCAAGACTCAGCACCGTTTATGTTTCCAGTGTAGACGATGACCAGGTGGAGAAAAGATGGCTTTCTTGTGTTCTGGAATTTTGTTGAAACATCAAGAACCTTAATGATTCTCTGGATAATCTTTTGATTTTCTCACTTCAGAATTCTTGTAAAGCAATTTGACTGGATGCAACGAGTCTGTCATCTCATGTCTCTGCATCCCGCAAATACAAGGCTCCAATTGACCAGTTAGCACCAACGGGTCGAGACCAGCAAATGTGGTGTTCGAAGAGCAAGATTAATGGAAGTTAAAGCTATATTTTCCAATGTTGAATAGAAATTACAGGGCAAGTTATATTGTGGTAGATGCTATTAGTTACACCTCAAACACATAAGGTACATAATTCGTCTTTCGGGAGTTTTGTTCCGTAACTTCTGTTGGAGTTATTGCATTCTCTCTCTCTCTCTCTCTCTCTCTCTCTCTCTCTCTCTCTCTCTCTCTCT
>NC_026152.1:10343924-10380527 GCF_000512975.1 Sesamum indicum
CTCTCTCTCTCTCTCTCTCTCTCTCTCTCTCTCTCTCTCTCTCTCTCTCTCTCTCTCTGTGTGTGTGTGTATATATATATATATAAGTGCTAATAATTTTGTAATTGTTTGTGGAATCGTATGTTTAATAGAAAATGATGATCACCTATCCATTTTACTTTGTTATCTTGCATGCTTCACTGAATCAACCCGAATTTGTATTCCTAGGAGAGTGAAAGTTTCAGTTCTCTAAGCAATAAGCAACCCGGATTAGTAAGCTATTGGTTGTATATAAACAGTAAACCATCAAATAAGCAGGAGGGCTATAAATTCAAGTTACAGCTATGTAAAATCCTGTATCTAAAGCCTATGACTTCTCTGATCCTTTGCCTACAAAAAGCAAAGGACGAAACAGAAATGTGAAACAATCAATAAATGAATGTCATGTGTGTGAGTTTTTCCTTTACAATGGGCTGATGAGCTTCAAGGGTCCCAAGTTAATCAGTCAAGGCAGAATGCGTCTCCCATGGGAGCAAACCTGTAGATAGATCAGCCAAATTGGATAAAACAAAGTCTCTCAGCCCTGTGTCCCAAACTTCACAAAACTTCTGTGGCCAATCGGGTGGTTCAATGGCCTCCGTCCCCAACCCAGGAGCTCTATCTCTTGAGCCTTCGTTTTGGTTTTCTTGCCAATCAGCGACATAAGTGGCGACTCGTCTGTAAAACTTTGCTCTGAAAACCTCCCACACCTGGTATTTGTAGTGATTGATTATAGCCGTACTCTGAGGCAAATTCATGTACCTGAAGCCCTTCTGGAGGTGAAAATGGTGCACCACATTAAGCAGAGTGGTGTCAAGTGCATCTGGTCTAACAATCGATTTATGCCTCTCAGGACTCTGGAGACGGCAAGTGTACCCTACCGTTACTCCCTGTGAGGGAGGTGAATTCAGCCCAGATGGCCCGAAGCTGTGGCAAGATGTTCTGATCTCTGCTATAGTTCTTGATGATGATGAAAAATTTGCCACCAAAGCACGAAGTGAGTTCTGGCCTACATAACTCGATTTCCTGAATCTTTGGTGCCTAGGAGGCGAATATGGGAAGTAAAAATACTCATCCACGTCCATGAACGAAACCCACTCACATTCAGCCCTTGCTCTGAGAGCACAGTGAGAGAATCCCGCTTCTTGAGTCTTGATCCAGGGCCAGACATGCCTAGTGACATTGTAGTTCTCAAGATCAAGTTCTTGAATCACCTCATCAATCCCATCATCACTATTGTTATCATATATAAACCATCTCTCAACTCCAAGCCAAGAATGATACATAATCCACTCCCTGATGGCTGAGGCCTGGTTCCACACCATTGTACACACACAAAGTTCGTATTTCCCCTCCATCTTCTTCTTCTGACCCTCAAAACCTGAATCAGAAACTTTCGCCACAGATGGAATAAGCACATGCTTATGAGCTCGAGCATGAAAATAGTGTGTAGCTCCAATAGTCACACGAATGCCCTTAACCTTATCGAGCTTGTTCATCAAGGTCCTAGGCAACGAACACCTAACAACCTCCTGAGCAGCAGTCAAAGCCTTCGTCCTCAGCACATACCTACCGTTTTTTTCCCATTTCCCCAACCCAAAATGGCAACTGAACTGACTCGGATCGGACTCCCTATCAGCCCTCAAGTTCAATCCCTTCACAAATACAACAACAGTGCCCCCATCAAGTGCAGCTGCATACGCCACATTTTCCCAAGAACACGAATTAACCCTGCGATTATCCAACCACAACCCCTTTTCACCTCCCGCAAAAACTCCATTTCTACCACTCCACCTCAAATTTGCATCAGCTGAATAGTTCACAGATGGAAGTGGGCACCTCACAACAGACCTAAACTCATCATATTCATCAAAAGACAGCACCTTTAACACAGAAAAATCACCACTACTACCATTGCTAGTACTCAACACAGTTACACCAGAATAAACACATTCCAATTCATCAACAACACTCTTCTTCAACAACCCATCATTCTTAACCAACAACAAAACATGATCAGGGAACAAAACCCGGTTCTCTATTCTCAATGGGTACAAAAAACTACCAAAATCTTGAACCGATTGAGCAGTAGTGCTGGAACTAGAAGAGGACAAGAGGGATAAGCTTGAAACTACTAAAACCGGGTGAAAAGCTGAAGAAGCAAAAGGGAGAGTACGGGATAAGAGATAAAGAAAGGTGAGGAAGCTAAAGCACAAGACAAGAGATCTCACAGACAACAAGTGTGGGAGAGAAAGTAGTGATGAATCAGATTGTCTGAGAATGCGTTTTCTCTTGCGGCGTTGATCTGAAGAAGAGCTCATCTGTATTGTGTTAGTAAAGATTTTAAAGATCTGGTAACAGAGTTTAAAGGGAGGAATGGAAATGGGAAAATTCTTTTCTTGCAGATCTGTGTGTGTGCCGACAGTAGTTGTGCACTTTGTCTTCTTTCTTTTTACTTTAAGGTTCGTTGGTTGCTTCTGGTAATTGGGTAAATGTCGGGAAGACAATACAGAAAAGAAAAAGTGTATCTTATTTCCTTTTCTTCAGCCTTCTTTTTCTGGCAGTGGACGCTTTTGTTGAAATTAATTGCAAGGAATTGGGATTTCATCGAATTTTCGGTTACAAAATTTATCTTATTCTTTTTACTTTATTTAGTATACACACGTCACGTGTATATAAATTTTTTTTTTAAAATTAACTATATAATATTATTTTTATACACGTAATGTGTATATATTGGAGTAGAATATAAAATAAGATTTGTAATAAAGAAACAATCCGAGATTGGTCCGATTTTGCACAAATTTTGATATTTTATATTCTTGTTTATACAAATAAATAAAACTTCGATAATGTGCAATTTAAAATAGTGATGGATCCTATACAAATAATTTAAAAAGATCGACTAATCATTATATAATTTTGATTCCACGTAGAAGTGAAGCTCCCTCTACCAAGTCGTATTCGATCAATTTTTGGTCTAATATACCATTGCTCCTATTGTTTGTTAGAGCTTATAGGCACATATAAGATCAGAACAACATTTGTAAGTTTGGTTATAATTTTCACATACTTAAGTTGACTAGTCTAGTTCGAGAATAAATAGGTGTAATAAATGCAAATAGTGATGTCATACTTGGCAATCGAGATTTAGGATATTCGTGATTTTGATCCGTTTAGATCAGTTACATCAAGATAACGTAAATATATTGTGGATCAGGGATAGACCGTACAACCTAACTATGTAATAACATAATCAGGTTGGAGTTTTTGTAATTTGAACGATCTGACTCGTATAAAAACATGCAGATATTTTGTGTATGATCATAAACACAATTATCAGAGGATCTTTAAATCTTTTTTAATACATAAATTATTCGTATTTTTGTTGAATCTTGATTGGAATTTATGAAAAAGTCACGAAATTAAGTTTGGGGGATAAATACACCATTTAACTCGGGGTACTCATATAAGCTATTAGTTAGAATGTGGATTAGATTATATAAACACCGTAAAATTAAATTTAATTATGCAAACAACCTTTGTATTTTATAGTATATTTCTTGAGGGGTATCGAAATACTAGTAATATTTTGTTGCTGAATAAGAATATATTTATAATTTTATAAAAGAAAAAAAGAATGTTTATATAATTAGACTTAATTTCAAGTAAAGTCGATGTAATCCATAGTGTGTATTTGAAATCTGAATATGATGATGTAATAAAATGAAACTGGGAACAAAGCAATTGCATTTATGATGAATTAAATGAAATGACCAAATCATGTTGGTACTTAGAAAATTTTGTTTGTCAGAAATTTTAGTACCCAAACATACATACAAATTGTAAAAGGAGTGGAGAGGTTGTTTGTACTAAAATTCAGAGCTTCATGGTCTCTCCATATGTGGGAAGAAGCCATCACTATTCAAATTTTAGTACAAACAAATAATATATTTTTGGCTATATCCAATTCAATGGTATAAAGATATAAGGAAGACAAAATCCATATATGAGTTCATTCTAATACATATATATATATATATATGTAGTAAACATATGAATCAAAAATACATAAATTTGAAAATTCAAAAAAACACAAATATTATGTAAATAGACATGCGTTTTGAGAACAAGAAATGTATTTTTTTTTTCTTTTCTATAGTCCATTTTCAACTTTTCATTCTCTCTCAAAATTGATACTTGAGGTATTATTTTTTCAAGCATATCAACGGATGATGATGCAGCAAGCCCTATTAGCCCAGTACCGCCTTCATCCTACTTACGAGGCAGTAGTCAATCAAGCCTAATTCCAATCTATTGGTAGCCCCTCCAGCTCAACTGACACATCAACTACATTTCACATATCAAATGACATGTCACAACAAAGGCGCGTCAGCAAGGTCAAGCCCGACAATCGTAGTCTATTGGATAAAACAAATAGATAAGAATTTCCTCTTTTATCGATTACTTCTCAGTTGATACGGGAGATTTTATTCCTGCTCACGTGGGAGACATATAATGTAACATACAATTGGACCAACTATATCACGAGAAAACAAACATCCCAAAAACTTCAACAGTATCTTAACCACCCTCAACAACCTCCCAATTTCTCTTATCTTGCTCTTATAAATATAGATGTAGGCAAATAACGGATGTAACTTTATCTTTCAACTTTACTTTTACTCTTTACACGCTTATTTAACTCTCCACTAATAATTATTTATTAATTACTTTTACTTTATGAAGCGGCCCATAAAGAAGGAAATGAAAACAAAGGGGACAGAACAAAAGCTACGGAATATGGTCCTCCTCTTTTGGGATTATGTAGATACCCTTTATTGGGATTTGTCATCTACTTTATCTAATAATCAAAATGGGGTCTCAAAGATTTGATATAATTACATATAAATATTCTACAATTTAAAAATTTATATTTAGTGTTTTTTATGCATTAGTGCATGTCAATATGTAGAATAGCAGTTTGTTCATAAAAGATTAGTTTGTAACATGTAGAAGGGTAGTTTGATCATAAAAGATTCGTTTGACCTACAATAAGTTAAAAATAAAGTCAAGTGGAAGTAAATATGAATCTTTATTCAATTTTTTTTATTAATATAAATAAATTCATGAACTCTAATTAATGAGTATCTATTTATTGTATGGAGACAAACATCAATCGTACTAAATAATTTTTTAAGACTCTACGTATAATTACACTAAACTTTAACGGAGGGGTGTAATTGTCCCTATTTAATAATAATTTTTTTCCCTTTTATTCCTCTTAAGTTGGTAACTAACCAATAGGTCTTTAATTAGTATATGTATTAACATAGGTCAAATCATAGAGTGAGGCCGAAATTTGCTTTAAAAAATAGCTAAAAGTACAAATAATAACCCTAAAAATTATGTAGAACGTGAATTATTTGTTCCGCAGTCCTTTTGTAATAAAATGATAATTATATTGTTACATTAATATATATATATATATGTGAATTATGGCTAAACTCTGTTTACCTTTTGTATTTTTTTAAATAATTACAAATTTTCATGTATTTTAAAAATAAGCTAATAATTTCTCTGTATTTTAATAAATTCCAGCACAAAATTCCCCTAATTAAAGTGCGTTTGGGCTTAATTTTTTGCGTGTTTTGACTATTTTTCTTAATTGACCAAAATGTCCCATATTGTATCTAAAATTACATGGTCAAATTGACTTTTTTTATGATTTTTATTATTTTTCTCTCTTTTAAAAATATAAATTCTTTTGTTCTTAAAAATATTTATATTAAATATGAAAATGCCAAAAAATAGAAAAGTTACATTACAATGACAATTATACTAAAATTTTTGGTTTTCAAATTTGGAAATCTATATGAATATAAATATTAAGAAATTATAATAATTATAAGTTACAAATTAATTTAAATATGTTTATTAATTATATTTATGATAAATAATATTTATATTTAAATTAGTATTATATGTATTTAAAATTTAAAAATCCAATATATATATATATTGGATACAAAATGGTTAAGTATAATAATAATTATAATTATTTAATTAAAATATATAATTAATAGATATAATTAAATTAATTAAAAAAAATGGGGGCGGCAGCGCACGGAAGGGAGACAGGATGCGGTCTCCCATTGTTGGTTTGCGGATCCTTCTTTTATCAGGACGATGTCGCCAGATTTGGTAATTGTCACCCCCATTTGCCAGAAGATACAGACCTTTCAATTTTTTTAAAAAATTTAACGGTTGAAATTATTTGATTAGATTTAACGATTATTATTATTTAATTAAAAAAGATTCACTAGTCATTAAAATAAAAAATAATATATAATAAAAAAGGCATAACGATCATATAACAAAAAAATTAATATCATTAAGACAATTTAACGGAAAGAGACACGTAAGATATGTTCAATAAAATAGGGGGATTTACCTATTTTTAAAGTATAAAGAGATTTTTAGTTGAATTTTTAAAATAGAGAAAAATTTTATAGTATTTAGACATGACCTAATAGTGTAATACCCTTTTCAAATAAAAAAGGAATTAATAGTGTAATACATGACAATTATAATTAATTACAAATGACATGAAAATAATAAATTTTAATAAATATATATATAAATTGAATAGCACATTAGGTGTAAATTGAATTAATAACCTTAAAACTTTATTTATTAATTAAAGAGATAATTACATTTTTCTCTTCGGAAATTTGGTGTAACTATACATAAGTTTTCTGTGGTTTCGAAAATTACATTTAGTACTTCTAAGGTTTGTTTCCATCTAACAAATAAGTTCCTCTGTTAGTCAATCACTGAATTAGGACGATATTGCAAAAATGGATAAAAATTCTTATTTACCTTCAATTGACTTATTACTATAATTTATTGCAGGTTAAAAAATCTTTTTATAAGCAAAGTACCCTTATACATTTTCACACAGGTATATTTTCATCATTATAAGGTAGTTTAGTCACAAAAAAATTATTTAACCCATAATAAGTCAATCAATGATAAATACCAATTTTCATTCAACTTTTTTATTAGGCATAACTACATTACACTCTCATTTCTTGAGGTTTGATGTAATTACACATAAATTCTCTGTGATCTAAAAAAAATCATCTATTACCTATGAAGTTTGTTTTTATATAACAAATAAATCCATGTGTTAGTCAAAACTCACCGAATTTAATGATATTAACAAAAAAATTGGATAAAAAATTATGCTTACCACTGACTTAACACTAATTTACTGAAGGTTATATAAATCTTTTAATGGCCAAATTACCTTTATACATTTTCACACGTTAATGCATATGAAAAGGTATATTTTCATCATTATAAGGGTAGTTTAGTCAGAAAATATTTGTTTGACCTGCAACAAGTTAAAAATAAGTCAATAAAAGATAACTATCAATTTTAACTCAAGATTTTGTTAATAACAATAAATTCAATGAATTTCGACTAAAGAAATGACCTATTTATTAGTTTGGAGCAAACTTCAAGGTTATAGATATAATTTTTCAGACCACAGGGGTTCTATATGTAACTATACCAAACTCATGGGATGAGAGTGTAATTATCCCTTTTTATTAATATCAATAAATTAAGTGAATCTTGACCAATGAACATGCCTATTTGTTAGACAAAAGCAAACCTCAAGAGTACTAAATGTAATTTTTTAAAGTATGGGGATCTATATATAATTACACCAAACTTCAGGAAGAAGTGTAATAATTCCTTAATTCAAAAAAGTCTCCAATGTTTGGAATAATCAAGAATATCCTTTTATTATTTAAAAATTACCGATACCCCTCATTGCTTGATGAAATAATATAATATTGGATGAAAATCAAGAGCTTTCACTTTGCCCTTACTGTATTTTCTTTTTAATTTTAATAATTATAGATGGAAAAAAAATAGATGGATGAAAAAAGTTGAAAAATTATATAAAGAAAAATTGTCAACTTAATCTATAAAAAATGTTAGAAAATTCTAAAAAAATAAGTAAAATTATAATTCATAATTCATAAGAGTATTTTTGGTCAATTTATCATAAAAATGGATAAAAATCTAATGGAGACCGATGAATTGATATAGTTATTGAACAATCGTTAAAATCAAGAAAGATATTGATAATTTATGAACAATAAAGAAGTAATTGCAATTATATGAAAGTATAGAAAAATTCATGGATTAAATTTAAGTGAAAACAAATAGGTTAAGATTGATGAATTGTGTGAAGTAATTATAGTATGAGTTGGAGGTGAGGGTCAAAGATTTGTAATAATTAGTGAAGTGAGAGTGAAATGTGTTTAAGAGACAAGTGATCTGAAATTGAAGGAATGAAAGGAGGAAGGTGCATATGCATCTCTATCTTCCTAAATCAATACTACATCTCATCTTATAATTCATTATTCCACCCACCATTTAAAATATGTTCTGTTGTACGGTGTAATGTCTTTATATTTAAAGTAATTATCATGATTAATAAAATATAAGTTGAGTAAAATGCTCTCGATTTGTATTTATTTTTCTCATATTTTTTAATAAACTCTTACTTAATGTACAATTAAAATCAATTTATTTTATTGATTTTGATCAATTATTCATGTTATCTTTTTTTATTTAATTAAATAAATATATATAAAAAATGAATCATGCACACACATCGAGACGAGTGTGGTAGGTTTGAGAAGTTTATAATCGTCAAACTCATTTCATTTCTATTGGGCTTGTCTGTGGGCCAATACAAACCTATTTTACGACCATAAGTGTATGGTTTTGGGCCGTGATATGATATTGAACGTTCTGTGGCCCAAGAAGGAAATGGGCCTTGGGCCCATCTTTAAACGAAGGAAAAAGACTGAATTCCACTCAACTGTCTTTATTCTCTTTCTTCCAAATAAGTATGAACATTATTTACCCAAAGAATTAACAACACTCACAAAATCAAAGAAAAACTGAAGCTAAGAGTTCTCGCTCTTGGAACGAAGAGTGAGAGGTTCAATGCTTTTAGCCCTATTGTATGACAGATTACATAGGATTAATACAGCAGTTTGAGACCCTCCATTAGAGCATCTGTGTGCTCCGGCTTGCCCACAGAAACACGAACGTAACCGGCTAATTCTTTGTTACTGTAGTGACGAATCATGACGCCCATTTTTGCAAGGTCTTCCTGTAACAAGTGTTGAGTTTGTAAAGTAAGTTTTTCAAACCAAATACGTAAACACAAGAAAAAAGGATTGACAAGTGCAAAAAGACATAAATGTGCTGTGCCGACTCAACAGCATATACTCGTGCAAATATATGTCTGCGTGTTCATGTGAAGCACAAATGGTGATCGAATGATGAGTATTTAGAAGAATGCAACATCATCGCTGAAGCAAAAACTTTGATATAAAACAACTGAATTGATCATACCTTCAATTTCTTAGCATCCCTTCCAGATGTAACCTCACAAAGAATGAAGTTGGAGTAGCTTGGATATGGATTGAGAAAGGGTACTTCTTTCAAAAGTTTGAAGAGCCTCTCCCGTTCTTGCACCAAAGCCATTTTCACATTCTGTCATGAATCGAGGATATGATAAATACTTGTGTCTAAAAATAGAAACTCAATTGAAAGCGTGCGTTTCTTTCTCAGTCAATAAATCACAGGACATAGGAAATGCCGAGATATACATGTTGCCACTTGGTACCTCTAGATAGACGGGATTCTCTAATGCTGCACAAGCAGCAATTTCAGCAGCAACAGACACATTATATGGTTGTTTAGCCCTCCATAGGTACTGGATAATGCTCAACGGAAATGCTCCATATCCAACTCGAAGTCCCGCTAAAGCTGAAGCACCACAATATTAATTATAATATTAATTCAAATTCAACTACATAATCCATGCTAATTATAATATAATTTTCTGCTAAGTGAAAAGAACCGTGCATTAGAGCACTTCGTTAAGCAGTATGGTAGGTTTAATTAGGCAGAGAAGGCACGTCCAAAGAAATTCTTAAGGTTCGGAAGTTGGCTCGAATGAGGATGTGGATGGAGATCTGACATATACTTTGCTCATAGTGAAATAAATGCAGGTCTATAAGCTTACATAGTATAGTTATTAGGAATGTTAGAAAACCACCATGGCCCATGGCATATATGATTGCCCTGAGGCCCTCAGCAATTTAGAGTTTTATGAGTGAAATATATATAAGTGATTATACATGGCCACCAGTCTTACTCATAGTATATGTAAAATTACCATTCTTCATAACCTAGTTTTTATGGTTTCAAATGTGGACTGCAAGTCAATGATGTAGGGATACTTGGAGGGCATACAAACTACACTTCCATCAATCTCCATTACATATTATGCTAAAGTCTTGCATAAATAAAATTTCATGAGTTTCTAAAGCTTCATTTTTGGATTGTGAAGTAATTTGAAGTGTACAGATCCTATGTTTAGCAGTTGGAAAGGAGAAAGATTATACCAGCTCTTTTGCTAAATGTCCGAAGCACAATAAGATTTTCATACTTCTTAACCCATCTCATCTTGGACTCAATTCCAGCGAATTCAATATATGCTTCATCCAAAACAACCAATATTGGCAGCTTAAGTATTTCCCGAAGAGTTTCATCATTGATAATGCTGCCACGTAGAAGAAAAAATACATATAGGAACATCAATGTGAAGCCAAAACTCAGTCCATAACGGCAAAATATTGTAGAATTTCAAAATTAGCAATTTATGTTATCGATAACACAATGACACCAGCAATTGCAGAGCTACTTCCTCTTAGTTCTGATATATAATATTGCCTTTTATTTTTAGGTCAAAAAGTTCAGGTACATAAAGTATATTATGCAATTTTTGTTACTTGATAGCAACAACACACATAAGCTCTTTGATCCAATACTAGACCTGTCATCCCCACATTAAAATATATGATGTCAGAAATAAACATTTGAGACAACAAAAATATTCAGAAACAACTTGAGCTAATTAAACATACAAATATTATTTAAAAGATTAATATAACAAATTTGGCATTGCATTATGCTACAAATAATTTCTAAACCTAACACTTGACACAGCAGCAAAGAACGTATATGGCTCATGGTACTTGGAACAAAAACAATGAACCCAGAACAAATTTACCTCCCATCTGGATTATTTGGTGAGGTCAGAAATATACACTTTGGTTTCTCCTGCTCAACAACTTCAATTATCCGTTTTACATCCAAGCTGAAGTCGGGCTTCCGAGGAACTGCTAAACGGAATAAGCTCAGAGTTAAATGCATGGATTTGATATCCAAGATGGTAAGCAACTTAATTAAGGAAAATGCAGAAACAATAATTATAAACTTAGAATTCACACTACTAGATGTTGTAGTAATTTCTATAAACATCATATGCATCACATCCATTTCCTTGCTGCAAACCGGATTTTTATTAATTCCATTAACTGCCAGGAAATGTAATGTAGTGCAAACTCATCAAAGTAACAACACAAAGAATAGCCGGAAAGAGACTTGCAGAAGACTGCAAGAATCTACACAAAAGTGGTAAAGTAAGTTGAATCAGAAACCAATAGGTAGCCAAAAGAAAAGAAGGAACAAACTTACCCTTGATAACAAGTGCAGCATTAACAGCTGCATCAAACTCATACATAGTAAAGGTTGGTGGGCAATCCAAAATCTTGTCACCAGGTTCTAAGACACATCTGGGAGATCGAAAAAACAAAGACACACAAATTAGACCTGAACAAAGAATAAGACCTGAAACTTTAAACTTCAGCAAGAACTGTGCTACAAACCGCATGATCAAATCAATAAGCTCATCTGCACCACAGCCAGCGAGAATATAGTCAGCTTCAATACCAGAATCCTCAGCAAGTGCAGCTCGCAATCTACGGCTTTCCGGATCAGGATAAATATAAGGGAATCTAATGGAACCCAAAGCTTTAAATACCTACAAGGAATTAGTTTGACGGCAAAACCATGGAAATTGGAAAATATTAAAATGATGCCTGCACAAAAATAAATGGTGATTTTAAATAAACCGGGTCATGATAACAAAAAGAAGACATTCAGCAATGCTAGCCATACCTCTGGAGGTGGACCATATGGATTTTCATTTGCATCTAATTTGACAATATCCTCAGGCTTCCTACCAAGACGAGTAGACAACACCTGCATACATAACTTTAACATTTAGAAAACAAAGACTCTAGGAAATCATGATTATGCGATAATTCTGCCTTCTCTTGGTTTGAGAATCAACTGGCAAACATTGAGATACTTGGAAATGTTCATCAGAAAAAGACTTGAAACAACTCCAGGATATCTATAGCAATGCAGTTATCACTAAGTCATCCAACCAACAAGTTCATAACTCAAAACAAAATGCATTCATCTAAACCAGAATCGAACTTCCAAAACACTAAAATTATCAATTGACTTTTAATAAATGCACAAAGGAAAATCTTGTGCAAATTGAAGAGAGCAAACCATAAATTAGATCATTAGCCTAGAGTGCCTACCAAATCAAATTAAATTAAATACAGGCCTTCAAACACTCTTCATTGCGTTTAATTTTCCCATAATTTATTAGCTATTCACATGTTATTGACATGTTAATTTATAGAATATCAACAAAAACTGATGACGGGTCAAGAAATTGACCTCGAAAGGTAGAATAGGCTGATATGGGGACAATTTACGGAGATGGGGTCGAATAAAAGACTCCCCAGCACGGAGGCGGCGGAGGAGGACCCCGGCGGTTTCATAGACGTAATTCTACCCCGCGTCAGCTTCCCCTCCAAGGAACAAAAACTAGGAGTGGGTTTTGGTCTGTCGACACAAAGAGATGAAGTGTTGCAGAAGAAATCAATCACCCCCATCACCGTGTATGATCGATTAATCTCTCCCGCCGCAGAAATCAATTGTAGTAACAATTAAGCAAAATGGAAAAAAGAAGGATTCAGAGCATCAGTGGGTGGGGTATGAAAAATCTGAACCCTAAACCATGTAAGGCAATGGTAGTTGGTAGCACGCCAGCAGCAGCAGCAACACAGTTACAGTGTGTAGTACAAACTGTATAATACAAAACTACGCGGTATTTTCCTTTTTTCTTTTAAGTATAATTAAACCGATCACTCCTAAAATTTAACATTATTACTCGAATACTCTGCCTATTTTGAAGAATTAAATTTAGTATTTTTAATATTTATTTCTATTAATAAATATATTTTTTATTAATTAAAATTTATTAAATTTATTTATGTTAGTAAAAAAAATTAAATATCTTTTTTCTGATCATAATGTTATTCTTTTTTTTTTCTAATTATTTAAAATATCGTGGACGTCTAAAACAGCAGAAATATAAGAGCACAATTGCCCTCAATTTGGACGACATGGCGGCTTATTTTTAATTCTTTTAGTTTCTGAACTTTAAACTTTAAATTTAGAAATGAACTAAAAAGCTAAATTAATTAATTTTAAATATTTTTAAATTCAAAATAATCAGAAAAAAAATTTAAATTTCAGTTTCAGTACTTATAATAGCAATTTAAATTTAAATATTATTTATAGTATTTTTATTTAAATATTTTTAACTTAATAATAAATTAATTATTAATATATTATTTTTAAAATTATTAACATTTGTATTCGTCAAGATATTATAAATTTAATATTTTAATTTTTGTATTGTGCTTTTAATTTAATAATTTAACTTAAATTATAAAACTTCAAATATTTTATATACTTTTTCCATATTTTTTAGGCAAATATATTTAAAAAAAATTATATAACCTTTAAGATAAATGACAATCCAAAAAAAACACTGAAAACAAATCAAAGATGTCCAAGTCGAATATATAAATGTTATGAGGGCATTATAGTCCAAAACGTCAAAAATTAAGGTGAAAAACAGCTAAAAAAACATCTCAAAACACATGCGTCGTGCATTTAATACATCTTTCGCTAATTACCAACGAAATAGATATTTTTTGCTGAACTTTATAAAATATAGAAGGGGTTAAATTCATTGTAGCCCTTAATAAGGCCGTGTTTATAGAACAAAAACATAAGATGTAGCCAAAATAAACAATACTAAATGGCCCAATAGCATCACCCGTCCCATCTTTTGGCATTTTATGTGAAAACAAAATCATATATTTGTCGCACATCGGTTACAAACGACCAAACTTGCACAACTGCGCCAAGATCTCATCTACTAACAAGATTTTCCAACCCTCATTCCACCACTCTCGATGTGGGTTAACTAGCATACTTTTATTGGGGGGCAGGAGAACCCGAATTTGTATGTGGAGGAAAATAAGGTGGCATGTGATGATTATATAAATATCAAGTCTCAAATTTTGCAAGTTATAAAAGGACTAGAGACCCGACCTAGACAAGGGCCGGTCGACTCGTATCAACGTCATACCAACATTCTGAGGAAACATAGCAATGGGAGAAAGAAACATTGAAACTCACTTGGCCCCATTGGAATTCATCAGGAAATTAAAAGAAAGAGAAGCAAGTTGAGAGAGAAATGCCGAAAGATTTTCATTAGCTGGTTTACTTGTGGTTTCAGAGTTCTTGATATATACATCCAATTTGGTACACATCTTGGGACAAATGCTACCCAAGAAAGAATCTACTATCCCAACTCATCTACCTCCATTGATCAAAAGAATAATTACCTCGTACAACTGGCTAACAGTTTCTTGGACTATCAACAAGCTTTGATATTTCACCACTTGTATCTCTACATGTAGCCATGCCATGAAAGGACTGGTTTCTGAAAGAAGAAGGGAACTTGGTGTTGACGATGGTTTGGCCGTCTCCTCTTCTCCAAAACTTGGGGCTCAGGAACTCTGCTCCCGGTATCGTACAACATGTGTTGCCCCCAGAATCAGTGCCTGACATCCTTCGAGTTGAAATTGCAAAGTCGTGTGACATCTCGTCCAGCACCCTCTCCAGCCCATCTACTCGTTTCTCCAACGAGCTCATTCCCTTCTGGGAGCTTCCGATGAATCTCTGAAGTAAGAAAATACACCATGCTTGGATCAGTATATATAAGCCTCAGCAAAGTTATAGGACTACTTGTGGGGAAGATTAGGCAAATCAAATGTGTTGGGGATAACTATATAGAAATCATCCCTACTATTTGAATAATTACACTGGCACGGCATCCCCTCATTAAAGATATTTTGTTGCAATAACACTCGTACGCTTACACCCCTTTTCAAAAGTTTGTGTTACAATTACACCCCATCAGTGTAGTGAAAACTCATTGACACAGTCAATGTAATTACTCAGACAGTAAAATGGTTTTATGTAGTTTGTCCTAGTTGAGGACATGTTGGTGTAATTAAGCAATCTCAGTTTGTACCTGTAGCAGATCCAACAAATTCGATTGCTGGTTTTCAATCTGCAGAAGTTGTCTGCGGATCAAAGAGAGGTCCTCAAAATCCTGATTCTCAATGTTATCATTGGTAACACATCCACCAGTGATGTTCGCATTGTCATTACAATTAAAAGGGACCACCCGAGACCGAAAGTTTTTCTTCAAATTCAGCTTACGGGCACTCGAGAAACATAGTCTACTATCCTCATTTCCTACCGTGCTCTTCTGGCTACTGGTTGTAGATGAGCAACTAGACGCAGGTGACCTGGTTGCCACTGTCTTCCTCAGCTGGGGGATTTCCGAGCCAACATTGCCAGCACTTCCAGAAAGCAGAGAAGTAGAGTCTCCGCTGCTGCTGGTGTCTGGTTATCAAAGAAAGGTTTAGTGTCAGCGAGAGCATTCATATGTAATATTTTCTCATGGTCAAGATTTAAACAACTGAACTGACAAAGAAAAATAGTAATATCTCTTCGCACAGAACACACGAAAATAATTGCCGTATAGAAACTATGGATTCTGCTAAACAAAGAAACAATCATTATGCAATCATAGAGTTAAAGAGTAGAAAAGGGCTAAACAAGAATCATGATTATGTTGCAATTATTACAGATCTCCAACCAACAAGAAGAAGGGATTTCCTTATTCATCATAGTTAAAACTTTGGTCACATGCTAATCCCAAAATGTAATCTTTCTACAAACTTGTTCATTAGTTACCTAATTGTATTGCTTTCGTATCAGATATTGGAGAGGATTACATCTAAAAGCAATGAATATGTGAACTACAAACACACGTTTGCTAAAGCACGACTTTTACATTCTTGAGTTGTGAATCGAGTCCAGGAACGGTAAAAAAAACGTTTCTCTGACCTTTAGGCGATGACGCTTCTTCAGATAGCCCGGGAAGATCTCTCCACATCTCCAATGCTCGATTCATCGTCTCCCTCACAACTTTAACCTGTTGCAGTTGAAAAAGTGAAGGAAAATGGTTAGAGAACACTCAAATTCTGGGAAAAGTTTCAAGTAAAAACAAGGCTTTACCTTATCGAATCTCCTGCTCTCCAAGGCAGCCACACAAGCACCTTGAAACTCCGCCGTCAAACTTCTCTCCGGCCCCGCTACCACTTTCTCCAGAACTTCCGCTGCCGCTTTTCTCGCCGCCCAATCTTCACTGCTCAAGAATTCAACCGCCGTCGATACGACAGAACTCAACGAACTCTTACTTTTCACACAACCAGAACTCGTAACACTACCAATAAACAACAATAAAGCAGGCTTCGCCTTGAAGCAATCACTCTTCACCAACTTCAACACCCTCGGCAGAAGCTTCCTCAGCTCCGCCGCGTCCGGCTCTGGCGCCGCCTCCACCGCTGCAGAAAGGCAGAGCGACGACCCGATCTGGGCATTCAAATCCTGCTCGTGGAAAAGCGCGTCCACGAGCGGCTTTAGGATGACGGTAAACGGCGGCGAGTTAACGTGAGTTGTGATGGAAGAAACAGCGTCAACGCAGGCCGCTCGGACGGCTGAGTCAGGATCGCGTAGGCGACGGAGGACGGTGGAGATCATACGCGAAATATGGGGCGACAGAGCGTCCCCGTGAGCAGCGGAGAGGACGCCCAGGAGACGAACGCACTGGCGGCGGACAGGGGATTTTTCCGACGAGTCCGTGGTGGAGAGGCAATTCAAGAAAGGAGCAAAAGCGTCATTGGGAAGCGATCTAGCTATGGTTTCCAGCTCGTTGGCCGCCATAGAAAGCGTATCCCTGTCTGAAAGCTTGTTAAGACAAGTATTCACCCGTGTTTTCAGTTCGCCAGAGGTTTGCTTTGTGATAGCCATTGTCTGAGACTGACCCAAATGATGAAACGAAAAGAGACGCCAGAGGTGGCGGTGCAGTCGGTGGCATACGGCGGAGGAGGAAGAGGAGAAGCGTAAATGGGTAGATGAAGTGGGAGGAGGGGAGGGGGTTGGTTTTTATATGTTGAGGAGAGAACGTGCGTGGTAGTAGGCAGTAAGAAAATCCCATATGACCCCAAAAATATTCAATTAATGTGATGATTGATGCCATAGATTTATTATGTAATTGATTTTATTTAATTAGATTTGATTTAAATAAAAAAATTCTAAATATTAAAACGGCATAATGGATTTTATGTAACAAAATATTTTTTTTACTCCATCAAACATATACACATTTGTAAGTTTTTACAATAAAATATATAATATCATTTTTATTTATATTGTGTGTATATTATATAAAATAAAAATATATAATTAACACGATTTACAATTTGGTCCAAATTTTGTTACATGAGGTGTTCCCGCTTTGATTTTGGATGAAATTCACGCTTTTGTCCTGAAAAGGCACCCGCTACAGAGATAAGGCCTTGGGACTTAAAAGCTACTCAAATTTCTCGTCTGCAGCCAAAATGGGACGCTGGCCTACATCAATAATAAAATTTAAAATAAAAAAAATAGGATAATTACTCTTTCCTACACTAAGATTTGGTGTAATTACGCATAAACCCCATATAGATTGGAAAATTATATCTAGCACCCTTGAAATTTATTTTCGTCTAACAAATAAGTCTCTTCACTAGTCAAATTACATCGAATATGCTAATATTAACAAAAATATTTAAATAAAAATTATTATTTATCCTCAACTGATTAATTATTGATTTATTGCAAGTCTAATAATTTTTTTGGACTAAACTACCCGTCTAATGGTAAAGATATATTTTCTCAAATACATTCACGTGTGAAGATGTATGAGAATAATTTTGCTAACATTAATAATTTTGATGAATTTTGATTGATAAAGGAACTTATATATTAAAAAGAAGCAAATCTCAGAGATGTTAGATATAATTTTTAAAATTATAATTATATCAAATCTTATGAGACAAGCGTGTAATTATATCTAAAAATTTTCAAATTGGAAAGATGGGGTAGATACTTTTATTCTTATTTATTTTTTATTTTGAGAGTAAAATATTGTTATTATTGATTGCATTGGAAATGGGAAAGTATGATTGTAGTAATTTATATTACCAAAAAGAGAAATGAGGAAATCTTTTACCGAAATTCTTCAACTTTCTTAATTGTGCTTCCGTCACATTTGGTGACCAGTCTTCACACATTAAAGGAGGGTTGTTGGTCGCCCCATTTAATTTCTTACTGCATTTTCTTTATTTTATATCTATAAATTATATAAAAAAATTTAAAATAAATTTAATGACATAATTTTTATAAACATAATAATGTATATAGAGTGAAACGAAATAGAATATGTAATAGGAATTGCAACAGAAAATTCAATTCGATTTGTTATAGCTTTTATTTTAGGGATGATTATACCCCATTTTCTGAGATTCGATGTAATTACACGTAGATCATTTGTGATTTGAAAAATTACAACTAGCACCTTTAAGGTTTGCTTTCGTCTGACAAATAAGTTCTTTTGTTAATCAAGATTCACCAATTTTTTTTATATCAACAAAAAAAATAGAAAAAAAATCTATATCTAGCTCCAATTGACTTATTACTGATTTGTTGCAGATCAAAATAAATTATTTTATTACCAAATTACCTTCATACGTTTTCATGTGTTAATGCATGTGAGGATTCACCATTATAAAATTAGCTTAGTCGAGAAAAAATATTTGAGGTACAGAAAGTGAGTAGTTTTTTTTTTTTTTTTTTTTTAATATCAGCAAATTCAGTGAATCTAATTATTAGATGGAAGCAAACCTCAAGGGTGCTATATGTAATTTTTCAAATAACAGGGATTTTACATGTAAATTACACCAAACCTCAGAAAAAAAATAGTGTAATTATTTTGATTATTAATCTAGTAATTCATCAATAATTTTAAAATAGCATGTAATCTAATAATATTATTTTTTTATAACTAAAACAAAAATATAGATATTAATAAAAAAAATTTAATAAATGCAAATTGAATATAATTTCTAAAGTTTGGAATGTATTTTTTATAGAAGTTATTCAGCAATGAATTTATCATAAATGTGAAGAAATAAAGATGGTCGAAAATAACAAAACAATAAACACATTTATAATCAACGTGAAAAAGAAAAATCAAATTGCTAAACTAAAGATTAAAAAATATGTTGGATTGAGATTCACATATATTATTTTTTGTATATATTTTGCATTCTAAGGCATAAAACATATTGACTTGAATTTTTGTTTGGTTATAAAAAATAATATTAATTGATGTATACAATTAATATTTTTTAATAATTGATAAATTTTTATAGCGTACGAGCTTTTTTAGTTTTACTCGTTATAAAAAGTAATATTAATTGATGTATACGATTAATATTTTTCAATAATTGATAAATTATTAAAGTATACGAGCTTTTTTAATTTTACTCCTAATTAGTGGAATATTTCATTTATTTTCATCATTTGTCAATATTCATACGAGTATAGGAGATCGGAGAAATCAATTACGTGTGTTGGACATAAGATCGTAAATGAATCGAATTTAGTTCAATACCTTATTTTTTAAATTTATTTTGATTATTATTAAATTTAAAAAATTATATTTAAACTTAATTTGATTATTAATTCAATCAAATTTAAACGAGTTTAAATAGAATTAAATGTGTGTTGAACTTAAGTATTTTTTATATTTTACAATATATTTTATTATTTTATATTAGTTGAATCGGACTCGAATTGAGTTTGCAAGTTTATCGAATAAAAAAGTTTAGGTATATTGAAGCCAACACGGTAATGATCGAGTTTAGTATAATATCTTATTGTTTAAATATATTCTACTTATTATTAGATTTTTAAAAGTTATATTTAAATTTAATTTAATTATTATACATTCAGTTTTATTGAGGTTTGATACAATTATAAATATCCCATGTTTAAGAAATGATTTATATGACTTATATATTATTTATTTATTTTAATAATAGATTATTATTAAACACCATTACATAGTGATACTTATATTTAAATTGATATAATTATTAATAATTAAAATTTATATTATAATTATAGTCGATTCACAATAAATAATTTATTTGTAATAAAAAAGGAATAAAACATAGACAATTTCGTGCCATAGAAGAAAGTGAAGAAATATAATATTTATACTAATATAAAAAAAATTAAATCTACAACGATTATTAATGACATCATCATATAATTTTTTTATAAAACTCCTTGAAATTAATTATATAATTAATTTATATATTAATTAATATTTTTTTAATAATATATTTTTATTTTATAATATATTATAGCGAGGGCTCTGAATGCAGAGCATGTGAGGGGGAGATGGGGAGGCGTTTGTATTCAAGAATTTTCACCTCTTTATGTGGCAGGGCGTCACGTGACACTGCACCTCCACATTCATTGAACTCATTATTTCAGATTCCACAGTTGAATCATCCTTTTTTTATTATTAAAAAATAATTATATTTACACTTTTTTATGATTTTTTTATATAAATTATCATTGGCTTTTTTACGTAAGGGATAATCCGTTTTCTAAGATTTGATATAATTATATCTAAATTTTTTTGTAGTTTGAAAAATTACATTTATCACCCTGAAGTTTGTTTCTGTCTAATAGACAAGTGTCTCTATTAGTTAAAATTAACTGAATTTGATGAAAAAATTTAATAAAAATTGATATTTACCCTCGATTGACTTATTGTAGGTCAAATAATTTTTTTCGACTAAACTACTCTTATAACGGTTAATATATACATCCTGACACGTACTAATGCATGAAGATGTATGAGGGTTAAAAAAATTTATCTGACCTGCAATAAATCAGTAATAAGTCGATTTTGGGTAAATATAAATTTTTTTTTCTGCTTTCTTTGTTAATATCAGTAAATTTGATAAATTTTATCTAACAGAGAGACTTATTTGTTAGACGGAAGCAAACCTCAAGGGTGCTAAATATAATTTTGGAAATCACAAAGGGGTTTATGTATAATTACACCAAATCTCGGGAGTGGAGAGTGTAATTATTCCTTTAAGTAATTACAGAAATTACTCCTAACAGGTAAAAAATAGGTGTAGTTTGTATAATAATGTTGATATTTTTTTGGATTGTATGTGTAATGTTTCAAAATGCATAGATAGTTTGTGTAAATAATTCGTAGATTTGGGGGGTGAAAATGTAATTATTTCTATTTTTAAATACGATCGGCCTCATTATTATATCTTTTTTACATTCAACTCAAATACTAATTCAAGAAATTGATATTTCTAAATCAACAAGCATATCCAAAACAGATAAAGAAACAAGGCACTGTTACGAAAAATAGACTATAAATCCACATTCGTCGGACTCGAACCGACGAACTCTTGGTTGTGAGACCTCCACATCAAAAACAAAGAGATTGAGGCCATATGGCATAAAATCGTTACACAAATAAAGTCTGGTCGACTCCAATTAATTTTGTATAATAAATATAAAATATGATAAGTTACTCTTTTAGAATTGTACACCAATTATAGACCAAGTATAATATATTTACCGTACAATTAATTTAAATTTGACCTAACTCAATTTGAGTTGGAATTTCGCATATATAAGATAAGTATTGTACTAGATGTCTTTGTTTACATTCAAAAAGAGAAAGATTGAGAAAAATAATGTAGAGTTTGTGAATTTATACATAATTACGAATACTTTCTCGTTGTTTGAATAATTACCAATCTTTATGGTATTTGATAAAATTGTGTAACCCTTGAATAGATATTTGGAATTATCAACTTTATTATTATTATATTTTTTAAAAAAAATTAAAAAAATATATAAAAGAAAAAAAAGACGAAGTGGATGAAAATTTTAAAAAAATATAAAATAACCCATTACTCCATTAAAAAAATTCATAAAATAAGTAAAATCACAATTCACAGTTCAAAAATATCATTCTTATCAATTCGGCACAAAAATAAATAAAAATCCTAAAAAGACTAATAAATTGAACTAATGATTCAACAATTAATAAAATTATATAATACTAATAACCTCTCAAATAATAAAAAAATATTTTTTAGTTATACTAAAATTACATGAGAACTTGCCGTAATTTATCCTATTATTTATTTAATGCAACATATATATTATACAAGCGAATAGATGGATGGATGGATGGATGGATTATTGTTAGGACAAGACGAATTGGCTATTATGTCTGGACGTACACGTGGCATTTGCTTTTCTCTCTGTAAGAAAAAGGATAACATGGGCATGTGCAAATCACATGCTCCCAACCCATAACCAAATTGGACTGTACGTACCATACTTAACTGCATAATCCCATGCTAACATGCCACATTAATTTAAAACTCCCAAAATTAGGGAATTTTTTAATTTTTTATTCTCAATTCATATTATATTTTTGTATTACATTTAGTATATATTATAGTTATAAAATAGTTTTTTTCAAAAATAAATTAATGGTGTAAGTTTCAAATATTAAGATGGTTTGTGCTTGCCCTTCTCCATATTTACAATTTTTTTTAAAAAAAACTAAATAGCAAATAGGCGATGTACTCTTTTTCCGTGCGCGTATTTTTCATTAGTTCAACTATACTGATAATATAAACAGGCGTTTCAAATCGATTACATAAGATAAGCTAATTTTAATGACAAAATTATGAGATTCATATAAAACCAGAGTGGATGATACATCATCCAATAGAACATCGATTGCACTGCACCCCCATATTATATTAACATCATCTGTGAGAATGAGGCCATGTGTTCATCCCAAGCCCCTTATTCGGGATTGATAATATAAACAAACGTTCCACATTAAATACAAAACGAGGAGCTTGAGAGACTTATAAATCCCAAAACATCATCTTTCTAACCTAACATTTTTTAATAAAATCATAAAATCTATATGATGTATAATCGAACAGTACCTAATGCAATGGGATACCCATCACATATTACACAACATTTAATACTAACCAATTATGCCATATTCTGTCATTTGAAAGGAACAGAAAAACGACTGGGCATGTGAAAATAATAATGGAGGGTGATGAGCGAAGGTCAATGTGTGTAGCGGACCACATACATTACATACCCTAGCCACCAGCCATACCATACCATACCATACAATCATTCATCCCCTCGCATAACTTTCACCATAATAAATTACAATGATTTTTTTTTTGACATAATTATAAATATATTTGTATTATTTAAAAAATTTACTAATACTTCTGTAATTTTAATGGCCATCAAATTGGATTTTCATATATATACTTTTATGGTGAATTGATCAAAATATCGTTGCGAACTATAATTGATGATCTAAGTGGATACTTTTTTTAATAATTTTTAAAATTTTCTATTCACCTCATTCGATTTTCTTTTATGATTAATTTTTCAGATTAAAAAGAAACAGAAAGGATAAAATTGATAATTCTAAACCTTCATAAAAAAATTACATAATTTTATTAATTTGTTTTAATAACAAAAAAAATCATAATTATAACAAATTAAACTCATTCTAATGTACCCTAAATTTGAATAAATGTCCCCCGTGACCTAAATCGCAAACGCAATAATTCCTGCGGCTACACTTCTACTACTCTTTAGAAACTTTGAGAAATATTTCATGTGTTGAGATTGCTTTATTGATTAAAATAAGACCCTGTTTGGTATATTAGATTTATGATTGCTATGAATAGTGATTTGATTTTAACATTTCGATGGAGTTGTGATCATCGGTTCATTTTTTCACTAGTAATTATGTCTCAAATTAGACTAAAAAAAAATAGTAGACTTATAACTTAATTTACAAAAATGGTTTTGGTTCATTTTGTATATTTATGGAGCTATCGTGGTGCGCTCTTCTTTTAGGGTCGTGTTTGGATTGATCTTGAACTTTATGAATTAATGCTCAATAAAAAATATTTCAAATTTAGATTTGAAATTCTTTGAATTTAAGATTATTCAAACAAATTCGACGAATTTGTCATTAAGAATTTGAAATCCATTCATTCAAATATAACATTAGGTAATAGTTATGGTTCAAATCGAATATTTTTTACAATATTAAGTACTCCTATAATCAGTTTTATAGGGGGAGGGGGGAGAGAGACACACTTCTTGAATATTTATGGAGTTATTGTAGTGTGTTCGTTCTTTAGGTAGCAGGTATGGTTGAAACGGAGCATTTCACAATAGTGATCGGCGACGATAGGGATGGCAACGACACGAATTTGAGATGGATTTGTCAAAATTCAGGACCCATCGAATTGGACCCAGTGGGCCACCCATGTTTAATGCATTAAAATATTAAAAATTTTAGAATATGTAATATTTGTATAAACAATAAAATATTTACAAACTGTTTATATTATTATTTTAATTTATAAAAAATATTAGGTTCATGTACTATATATAAGTATGCATATATTTTTTTTTTATATTTATGTACAATACATTTTATATAAATATATAAAATATACAAAATAATAATAATTGGATCAGATCCCAATCCAAACCAATAGGACATGAACTTGGTTGGAATGGGTCCGAGCCCAACCCATACCCATTGACATTCCTAGCGAGTATTCCTACAGTCAATTACATACTCTTTTAATAGTAATTATGATTCAAATAAAATATTTCACAATAATCTAAAACTGTTATAAATCACATATAATAAGTGTTGCTACATCAACTGCTATTTCCCTATTTTTTTGAGAATTCATGTTATTCCCAGTGAATTATCAGACAAATTATTGGTTGGATTATGATTGTTGATCATATGTATAAAAGAGAAAAAACATTGATTTAATGTTGTAATGATTGTAACTTGTTTGTAGTTTAATGATTTTCTCCCTTAAGGGAACATGGCAAGGAAGAGTATCTACCATTTATCTATATACTATTATTTGTGTCCTCTTATTGTTTGGATTATTTGGTCAAGTGTCCTTTCATCATTCATCATTAATGTTGTCTCAAAAAAGCAATTAAGTACTTTGAGGACGACGTGGATCTTTTATCACATATATAATTAATATGTTGGTATCACGTCAATATTTGATTAATTCGTATTTTTTTTTTAAAAAAAAATATAAATTAAATTAAAATATAATTTTAAAACGATAAATTACAATCACCTCTATTAAGGTTTGACATAATTACAAATACACCATCATTATTTGAGAAATTACAAATATCCTCTTGATCTTAACGTTCGTCAAATTCTTGTGGTTAAATGCCCTTTTGAATTATAATTTTATTTATTTTGTCAGATTTATTAAAAATATTTTTATGGACCGATATGCCATCTGGATCATTAATTTTACCCACCCTCCATTTTTTTCAATTTTTTTAAATTATTTTTCAGTAAAGGAGAGTATATTTAATTTTATAACCAACAAGGAAATATTCACGATTATGTCAAATTTCAGAAGATGCAGCCGTAATTTACCTTAAATTAACTATACTATTAATTTGAATTTTCATCATTTTTTTTTTCAAAATAAAATTACCCACTAACACAACCCGCACTGCATATAAATATCTCAATCAAATCCATATATTATTCACATTATTTGATAGAATTTTCACAATTATCATTATAAAGTTAGGAATCAAAATGTATTAAACACTCCTATTTATGCAACATAGTTAATTTAGGCCTCAAATAAGCTATAAGCTCTCTAAGTTGATACCCAAACACCAATTATTTAGAGTACAGCTGCTACAGCATATTGGGTGTCTTTCATTCTTTTTTCTGAGTTGCCAGCATATCACACATATATTCAGCTTTTTTTAAGCTGACCTAAACCATTACAGCTTGTGGGCAGCTTATCACACTAATTATTTGAAATTTCCAGCAAAGATATATTTTTAAAATTGGAGAAAACAAATTAGATAAAAAGAGCAAGCACCCTTCCAGATTTGTGTTTGCTGGATTTGTTTTTATTCAACTAATAATTTTCGAAATCTTGTTTGGAAGTCGTTCATTTTGTTTGAGCGCTTTTAATAAGTCGCAGAGCAACTTAAATTTGTTTATAGAATTATAGTAATAATATTCAGGTTTCTATGATTTTATTGGTTATAAATTAAAATTATGATAAATAATTATTATTAATCATAGTTGAATAGAATTTTGACATTGACTGACAGATTAAGACTTCATCGTTATGTAATTATATATTGATATAATTATTATCTATGAATTATTGATTTAATTTATTAATTGGTGAATAACATAATATACAATGATTGCTTCATTTTACAAATAGAAAAAAATGTTTGCATTGACAATTTTCATGTAAAATCTGGTCTCTCATAATTAATTGGCTGTTTATGATCGGACTAGACATATAAATCTTACATGATTTTTTTTTTTAAATATGAAAAATAAAAAATTAGATGACTTCACTTTCGATCATCACTACGAGTCAAAGGATGTACTCGATACTAAAAGTGGCATATAGAAGTATTTACAGATTATCCATCAACACAGTCATTATATTAATAAGAAAATTCGAAATCGTAGTCATCTCAGTGAAAATGACTTGTTTTTACTAATAAGTAAACAGATATTGTCATAAACTCTACGTGATGTATGAGGGAAATTTCTAATCCAGGTCAGGTCTAATCAGATTTGAATTGATTGTATAGCAAGTATAATACACTTGTCGTTTGATTGGTGTACATTTTAAGAAAAATAATCAATCATAGTATAAATATATTAGATTTACTGTGTGATTAATTTGATTTGAATATACCAATTTGAGTGTAAATTTTACAATGCATACGTATGGTGTATGTAAGGAGAACCCTTCATTCCAAAAGATGTCTGATTTTAATATCTAGGGCCCAAGTGCTAACTCTATGTTCGTTGACTATGAGACAGGAACGAATATTCGTGACGGAATTACATTAGTGCCCACGGATCTATTATTTATTTACATAAATTACTTATATCTTTTAAAAAATTTAATATATATCAGTTCGAAATATCAATATAATTTATACAAATCACCGATACTTTTTTAAAAATTACACCCACACTCCTAAAAAACGTCAATATCTTTATACAAATTACCCCATTTTTTGTCTACTTGAAGTAGTTTATGTAATTGTACAAATAACAGTAATAATTTGCATCAATAAACAATAAATCAGGATATGACTTTAGAGTCATGGGTTCGAATTCCACTATTTGTGTGGGAAGTTGTTTCTACTGTATAGTAAGTATTGTCTACTATAATAATATGTGTTTGTTAGAATTAATTTCTTTGATATTATTGATTAGGATACAATTGTTGTAATAATTTGATATTCGACATGAATGATTGTAATCGATTTATTTTAATTAATAATAATTTATCGCTCTTACTTAAAAAAAAATCAGGGGTGTAAATATAATTATTTTTACTCATTATTATTGAATTTTAATAGCTCAAATTGTGGGAAGGTCCAATTTTCACATGGATAGACGCAAATCAAATAAATGCATGAATCTTGATAACCAATACATAATTTATTTCCCTAATTTTATTTCTCATAAATACATTTTTGTGCAGAGAAATTAAAATTTTTGACCTTATATTAATTTAATTAATCTTGAAATTTCCATCCATATTATAATATTGTATGTTTAGTGGTGCAAAATAAATGAGATGAGAGTGTTATTTATCGATTACTCACTAAATTTTTATTATTATATAATTTAAAAATAATTCACTTATTAAATTAATATATTTTTTTTCCATGAAGCATATCCTTTATGGGATAAGGGGCCACCCAAAATCAAAACGACATTCTCTTATTTCCCTTCTCCTTCTCAATATCACGTGATGCCTTCCAATTTCGTCCAATCAATTTTATGCAATATTATGATATGTCCCTATTATAATTCTTATCCTTTTGGCTTTGAGATATGTAAATTGGCATATACATTGGATCTTGCTTCCAGATTTTGTGCTCCCCATGACATTGAGTGACCAATGAGGTGTTCATTTCTATGATTGGAATTGAGGTTTTATCAAATAGTAAAAAGTTTACCATATTTTTTTTTTTGAAATTTATCATAATTATAAATATTTTTTTAATTTAAAAATTAAGTAACACTTGGAAGTGTTAACTTTATGTTTATTGTATTTGATGCCGTGCAATTTTAGCAAGGGTCCAACGAGTTTGGATCTTGATAATGGACTTGAGTTGATTAAACAAAAGAACTTGAAAAATAGGACCTGCAAAACAACACGTTAGCACTCCGACGCTCAAGTTAGTTATGGATTTAGGAGAAAATAATTATAAAAATAAATGGTAATGAGAAATTTAGATATAAATAAGAAATTTGTGAGAAAAATATGGTTAGAATGCAAGTTGATAGCTGCAACAAGAGTAGAAAAGCAATTTCTAGATTTAGGAAGGTATCCCCATTGGGGGATGGTACTTGTATTTATAGATGGGGCGTCCCACACAGTGGGGACTCGACATATTACCTGTATTTTTGGAAAAGGGGGCAAGATACATGTGGATAAGGCATGTTTCGATCTTATCTTCAGTTGATAAACACATCTTTACTTGGGAGAGGACTCCTTTCATGTAAGGACTCCTATTTTGCACCTAGTCCTTCTAGGTTAAAGAGTCCTGAGTCCTGAGGACGCCTCCCTTCTCCTGGGCTATTTCAAATAGGCTTTGAAAGGCAAGTTTGTGGTCTGGCAAGTGTTATATTGGACTTCCCTCTTGGTCGAGTTTGGGAATCCTCTAGTGGACTGCTTTCATCATGGGCTGATGGACTTGACTCGAGCTTTATAATCTTGTTTGGGCCAAGTGTTCTTGGGCCACACACATCAGTATTTATATAATTAAAAAATATAAAAATTGTAGAAAAGTCAGACATGGTAGATGGGAAGTTTAAAAAATTGTAAAAAAAATGGTTATCCACTTTAATCCATAGAAATAATTCAGACAATCTTGAAAAATAAGAATTATAATTCCACAATAACATTTTGGTCAGTTTACTACAGAAAATGGATGAAATAGACTAGATCGGGCTAATTTTTTAGACGGTGGTTAAAATTAAGGAAGTATCAGTAATTTTTCAAATAATAATGGAATTTGTGATTATAACAAATTTAAGGAGAACTCGTTGTAATTTATTCTAAATATAACTTTTAATACTTAAGTTACATAATTGTTAAGAGGTAAAAGTTTGGAAGTATTAAATATAAAGTCAAAAGAATATACTTCATCTTTGGAGAGTGAGTGTTTAAAGGTGTGCCCCATTAAATACAATTAGGAAGTCGTATGTGGGCCTTTTAGTAATTCCACAAGTTTGACTGTGGTCACTACATCAGATTAGAGTTCGTTTAATTACACAAGTTTGAGTGTGGTCCCTACATCAGATTAGAGTTCCCAACGAATATATTAGTATTTGTTTTGTTATATGTAGATTTATTGTAGTTTGTTATTTTATTATTAATTCTCTTAAATTTGATGTAATTACACATAAATCTCATGTGGTTTCAAAAATTACATTAAAAGCCTCTAAAGTTTGCGTCTGTCCAACAAATAAGTCTATTCGTTAATCAAAATTCACTGAATTTGTTAATATTAACAAAAAAACTGAACGAAAATTGATATTTACCCTCGATGGACTTATTAATAACTTATTGCATATCAAATAATTTTTTTTCCCCGACTAAACTAATATAACAAAAACGATATATCTCTTCACATGCATTAGCATATACAATAGTATGAAGGTAATTTGATTATAAAAAGATTTATCTGACTTGAAATAAATTAGTAATAAGTCAATTGGAGGTAAATATAGCAATTTTTTTTGTTAATATAAGTAAATTTTGACTAATGAATAGACTTATTTGCTAGACGGAAGTAAATTTTAGAGGTGCTAAATATAATTTTTTAAATCACAGAGGGTCTACGTGTGATTACACTAAACTTCATAAGAAGGTGTGTAATTATTCCTTAATTTTACTCCTACAATAATTAAGCTTGGGCATTATTTCAACGAGTTTCGTGGTATCGATATGTTCTCATGTGATTAGACTTTAATTTTTCTTATAGAAATAAATTGTAAGAGTATTCTTACTTATGTGTTGATTCAACATTATTGTACCTTGGTTAATGCGTGACAAAATGTTAGTTATAAAACTTTAACCATCACACGATTAGAGATGTCGATCGATTCAGATTGGATATGGACTTGAATTCAGTGAGTATTGAAGTCTTAAATGGGTCTTAGAATCGGTTTGAGTGTTAGTGGTTTGGACCCAAATCCACTCTGAATCCATCTCGATTATATTTTTTAATTTATTTTGTATTTTATATATGTCTATGTAAAATGTATTTATACATATATAAAAAATATGTATAATTTATTTATATTTACATATAATATGTAAACTTAATATTTTTTTTATAAACTAATTGTATAAATAGTTTATAAATATTTTAATATCTAAAGTTTTTAATATTTCAATATCTAAAATATGCCCATATAAATTTATAAAGAAAAATCTTAACCTTTGAAGAATATTATTGTCTCGTATTTATTAAATTATGATAGTATTATTTTTTTAAACAACCTAATCTATCGAGTCCAACCCAACGGTCTTGTGTCTAGGGCAGTCCAAAATTTTCTTGGCAGGTGGATTTTGGGTTTTGACAAACCCGTTCTGTTGCCATCCCTACACACAATGAGTAGACACAATCCTCTTTTTCGGAGCCTACTCGATTTTTTCATTTTTGCCATCTATACTATATTTTTCTCTCCCAAACGGCTGTTATGACACTGCAACACAAATTTTATTATTATGCCAATAATACCCATAACTTTATTTTCTTTTTTTCTTTGTTGCTTTCTTTCTTATTTTTTTTAATTTTTTTTTTTAAAAATATGATGTGTTTGGTTTATATATATATTTTTATTCATAATATATTTTAAAACATAAAGTATTATTTATTATATGCACGTAGAGCGACGTACCATGGTAACTAATAAGAAAAAATAATAATAGTAGTAGAAATTATAATATTTTTTATGTTTAAATACACAAACAACATTATTACGCATAAAATCAAGGTTCGAACACAAGACCTTCTATAGAAAATCTTAAACCTAATCCGTTCGACTATTTCCAGATGACAACAACAGTTGTAGTTTTTAATTAATAGAAAAGTAAAAATATTTTCTTTTCCATACTCTTTCTAAAGCGGAAGTTCTCGATTAAAGCCCAAGTCTAGGCCCAAATATTTGACCAAGAGTTTAGTCCAATGTTTCAACTCTAAGCCCGTTCCCTTAGTTAAAAATATTTCTAAAAATTATACATCGAAGCCCAATTAGTTAAAGCCTCAACCTATGCATTTTGGATTGGCCCATGAAAGGCCCAATAAAGTTTACATATTTTTTTGGCAACTTTACTATCCTTGTTGGCTAAATATTACAAAAATATTGCTAATATTGGGCTTACTATTCTTGATTTAAATTCAAGGCCCACTAAGTGTTCATTCATTAATGTTAGTTATTAAACATTATTAATCTATATTTCAGAATTAAAATCTGTAATTCCTTCTCTTAGAAGTTGAAATCGAAAGACATATCGGTCGAAAATGAGATATACATCGAGTGACAAAATATCAAATGACACAAAATAACGACCATTACTGAAATAATTTCATCTTGATCCTCAATGAATAAAATAATTTTTTTAAAATTTTTAAAGTCATGATATGGGCCAGCCCAGCCCAGCCCAATTGCATAATAGAAAGATTTTAAAATTAAGTTCCCATTATAAGACCAATTTTGCTTATGTCAAGTCAAACTTTAGCTATCTTATCACAATAATTGTTTACAGAACATATATATATTTATATATAAAAGTAAATATTCAATTAAGGTATATATATGAGGCAGAGAGCAGCACTTGCTACCCACCCACAGACTCCCACTAAGTGAATTCCTCCTACTACACCACTCTCACAATCTTCCATGTTTAATCCACCACCACCACCGCCGCCGCCGCCGGCCATCCTTTTACCCTAAGTGAATTGGGCATTTTGCAACTCTAATAAGATTGTGTAACAAATTTAAAATCGGATATTTTGCGACACAGTAAGTCTGTGTGACAAATTTAGTTTTTAAAACGATGGTTATTGCTCGAATGGGGCACACGACAACCCCAATAAAAATTAATACACTGATCGACTCTCCACCACCGTCTTTTAATTATGAGAAAAATTCTAACAGCTTTACGAAATAATTCAAATTATATTAAAATTTACAAGAGGTAAAAATTTAATTAAATGCGGAACGTCTACTATTGCCATGTGTCAAATATTAATATTGAAACACAGGAAGTGAGTCATAAATACATTGAATATCCCCATGCCACATAAAATATTTTCGATAATGTCATCAATGATTACCAAAAGTATATTTACCAAAAAATAAAAATTACCTGAACATTTACCCTCAATTTTATTTATTTATTTTTACCTAAGTTACAATATGATGATACCCAAAAGATAAAAAATAAAATTTTAACCTAAGTTACAAATTACAAATGCTAATGAAGGTCAAGAATAGTTCTCTCTCTTTCTTGGTCTCCCCTAACACCCCCCCCCCCCCCCCCCCCCCCCCCCCATCTCCACTCTCCTCCCCCGCTGCATATATAAACGAACCACACAGTGTCTATATCCTCCCCCATAATATATATATCTCTCTGTCTCTCAAAAAAACACACACACACACACACACCATAAAACTCTCTTCTCTCTCTGGTTCTCTCTTCTGAGATATACGAAACCACTTTGCAATCTTTCTCATCAATACGATATATAATATATGATATACGCGTATGTGTGTATGAGTAATATACATACGTACAAATTATGCATACACAAACCCAACACGTTATTTCGGGCGCAGCTGGGATAAACTGTCTTCTGCTGATTCGTTCATTCATTGTAAGAGGCCTAAAAGATCTCTTGCTGTAAAAATTCTGGAGCTTTATGGATTTTTTTTCTTTTGGTGGGTTGGAGTATTGCATTCCGTATAATTCAAGTAATGTGTATTCAGTGCTTGCGATTTTTGTTTATTTTGTAGGAATTTTTTGATAATAAGGTAATTGGAGGTGATCTGCGTCGAGGTATGGATTGAGGTTGATGTATTTACGTCAATCACTGTTCGGACGTGCTTAATAGATCTAATTATCGTTGTTTTTAATGTAATTAAGTTTAGTGGTTCGGTAATTACTCTTTGGCAGGGCTGTTGGATCACAATTTTTCCCAATTGGAGTGAATAAAGCGTGATTTTTCTGAAGATTAAGGGAGGTAACAATAAGACAATAGGAATAATAGCGTATTGGGATGAAGAGGTCGAGAGATGACGCTTTCGTGAGTTCTCAACTCAAGCGGCCCGCCATTTCTCCTCTTGTTGAACCGTAAGTTTTTTTTCTTTTGCTTGTTTATCCGTTTAAGTTTCATAATTCCAATACTTTTTGTTATCGACTGTGGTTTTGTGGTTTGGTAGTTTTTTTTCTAAAATGACTATTGATCCTTTTGATTTTGTTGACACTGAAATTATCCTGCTTTACTGATTCTTTAACATTTGTTGTACTTAAACCCATTCTCATCATTGAGTTGGATGCTTTCTGCTGTCACATTGTCTCAAATTTCAGTGATTTTTTATTCTGCCAACTCCATGTTTTCCTCTATTGATATTATTCTTGTGTCAATCATCTATCTAGTCAGGTTTCTGTTGATCATTCTATTTTCCTTTTCTTTTCTGTTGCTTTAGGTTGATGGCACAGTATTATGATCATTTTACATAAAAAGTAAGCGAAGCTAGAATTAATTCTGTTATGATTTTTCTGATTACATGAAAGTTATAATCTTGTAACATTTAGGCCATCAGTTCATGGGCTTTGTCAATGTAATTTGAATTCCAGGGATATGAAGGGTTCATTCTTTTCTGTTGATTTAGGTTATGTGCCTTTGTTGATATCATTTGAATTCCAGGGGCTATGAAGGGTTCATTCTCCTTTTTAGTATCATAGAGATAGTTACATCTTCTTATTGATTTGAAATATGCATTTTGGGGATAATGAAGGTCCGGGCAAGCCCAGATGTCAACTGCAAGCAGCGCTCAGAGGCTGACAACAACTGATGCCTTGTCATATCTCAAAACTGTGAAGGAAATTTTTCAAGACAAAAGGGATAAATATGATGATTTTCTTGAGGTCATGAAAGATTTTAAGGCTCAAAGGTAGAAGTTTGTTCTTCTTTTCCTTGTTAACTGCAGATTTCCACTTATATTTAACTCATATGGTTGTATTTTTAATGTTTGTCCATTCTGTTTGCATGGTTGTTTGTAGAATTGATACATCTGGTGTTATATTGAGAGTGAAGGAGTTATTTAAAGGTAATCGAGACCTAATTTTGGGTTTCAATACCTTTTTGCCGAAGGGATATGAAATCACCCTCCCACCAGAGGATGAACCATTTCAGAAAAAGAAGCCAGTAGAATTTGAAGAAGCCATCAGTTTTGTAAACAAAATCAAGGTGCAACTGCTAAAGCATAATGCCACTGGAGTTTGCTATTCTCTACTTGTCTATTAGAATTATAGGCTAAACCACTTTAAAACTAATTGCAGACTAGATTTCAAGGTGACGACCATGTGTATAAAGCTTTCCTTGACATTTTGAATATGTACAGAAAAGATAATAAGTCCATAACAGAGGTTTATCAGGAGGTATGCTATGATGATTTCATATTCATGCATATCCTGTCATAGTCTTTAGATTAGAAATTAACTATGTGACTGGTTAATGTTTGCTTGTAGGTTTCAGTTCTTTTTCAGGAACACGCTGACCTACTTGTAGAGTTCACTCATTTTTTACCGGATACCTCTGGCTCCGCCTCAATCCAGTACCCACAGCCTGGTAGAAATCACACACTAAATGGGGATGATAGAGGCTCTCCCATGACAGCGTCAAGGCCCATTCAAATTGAGAAGGTAGTGCCTCTTTAGTGATTGTGTGGTTATTTTTCATAATGGTAATATGTGATGCTTCTCCTTACTTGCTTCAGAAGCCTGCTGTGTCATATGCTGTTCGTGACCAGTACATCAATCACCATGGTTCAGAGCAGTGGAATCATGTTGAGAAAGAAAAGGAGAAGAGAGAAGACAAAGAAAACAATGAGTGGGAACGTGATGATAGCTTAGATCACAAAAGAAAATCTGCTCGCCGAGATGATTCTATGACAGACCTGTTTCATCGAGGTAGGACAGATGTAGAGGGCAGCGTACACAACCTTAGAATCACCTGCATATGATGATTTGCGTCCTTATGTAGCTGTTTGTCTTGCATTAAGAGATCAACTAATTATCCCATTCTTGCTCTTATTCTAGATTCATTTTAGTGAAACCATCATTTAATAATGTACAAAACCTTTTTCTGTTTCTATTTTAGTCAGTTAGATATCAACCAGTTTTATCCAAAAATCCTATTAGACTTGGAAGAATATGCCCATGATGAATACAATTGAAGATCAGGAAATGAAATTTCCATTTTGGGATTATTTTGCAGAATAAATAAATGTCTATGGGCTCCAGGCTGCAGGATTAGATCCTTGGGTAAAATCAAAACAAGGCATCCTAACAAAGTTAATTAACATCAATTATCTTCTTGTTCAGGGATGCAGGACCCAGAATCAGCTTTCCTTGAGAAAGTGAAGGAACGATTACCAGATCCTGAAATTAACAAGAAAATTTCAGATTGTGTTCGTCCCTACAAGAGCAAGTTTGTCACAGCAGCTCAATTTCGGACACTGGTGATCTTTTTTGCAATTACCTCTGACTCTTATTCTATTGCTCCAAATAATATATAGTTTTCTCTATTTTTATCCAATTTTATTGTTCAAGTGTTGCCTTATCATCTCATCATTGCATTTTTTAGCAATATGAATATGGTTCAGTAGTCTACTTTGAGGCTATAAGAATGAACTCCCTTTCTCCAAGTTATTTTGCTTTTTGTTGAAATTATCCTTTCTCAAATTGAGCATGTGGATTCAATTCTTATGAAGTACCTTCCTTGAGTTTCACCCAATAATGGCAAAACCTTTCCTCT
>NC_026152.1:10380537-10404757 GCF_000512975.1 Sesamum indicum
CCTCTGAAAATCTAGAAACCTTTTCATCCTTGGCTGCTCCATGGGATTACATGGTCAAAGACAGAGGAGAGTTGAATCACTATGTTAATTATTACTAAACTAGATAATAAATCAATAAAAATGAGAGCAAGACTTCTATAGGCTGTTCTTCTCATTGGTACACTTTGCTCTCTATACTTGTTGATATAGAAAATGTGCTGCATGCAGTATGTTAACCTCTTGGAAAACACTTCCATGAAGACATGCAATGTCAAAGTGTTATCTGAAACACCTGCCAAATACCCATGAAAAGTTGGTTAAGCAAGTCCACTTGTGTTTCCAGAATTGCCATATGATTTTGTGATCTTAAGTCTGTTATCTCACAGTATTTGACTGAATGCTACATGTAACAGTGCTAGAGAAAAAGACATTACAGTAAAGTTTTAAGAAGACTCCATAAAAGAAAAGATCTGGTGCTCAACATGTACAATAAAAAGTAAAAAACAACGGCAAGCGCACTGTTGGAATAAACTTTTCATGATACTCCATTTTCGTTTACCTGCAAGGTTGTATTAAGCTTCTTTTTATTGCTTGATGATCATTACAAATATCTCTAATGGTTAGTATTGATGATAAAACCTGAAAAAGTATGATACTGAAAATCTGACTAATATTTCAAAAACATAGAACAGCAACATATTTCATGTGCTATGGAAAAATATCAATCCTATAGTCAAGTTTTACATGATAACCGCATTTTTCTCAAATTTGGTAAGTATCATAATCAACAGCCAGTAGAGTGAATTTCATGGTCAACATGTCCACCTATACCCCCTTCATTATTGAAACCGAGGATCAGAATTCGGAAGCATAGCTAGCCATTAGTCATTTTTTTTGGTTACTTGTATTATGTCCTTTGCTGGGCCACTAATCTGGACTGACATTTTTATCATATCAGGTAGCTAGTTTACTTGGAACACATCCAGAACTTATGGAGGCATGTGAAGATTTCATCACTTACATTGAGAAGACTGGTAATAGAATATGATAGTAACTTGTTACTAGTACTTCCTTTTTCCCTATGCATTTGTTTATCTGGCCAGCTATTCAAGTTGACTGCATCAGATGTCTTATCTTTTAAGCCTTCAAGCATGAAAGTTGTTTCTTCATACTTCTATGGAAAAATGTACTGAAAGAACATTTATCTGTCATGCTGATAGTTATTTGTTATGTCTCTTCTGAACTATATATTACTAACTCGTGGAATATATTGGAAAGTTGCGATACATTTTAACTGCCTTATGAATGATGAAATCTGTAAATTTGTAATCGATTTATCTCAATCCAGGAAGCTTGCGGAACAATAAACAAGTTTTCAGATCTTTAAAAGTGGATGGCGATGGAGAAGACCATGATAGGGAAGACAGAGAAAAAAATAAGGATCACGATAACAGAGAAAGGGAAAGACATGATAGAGGTCTGGCCTTTAGCAATAAAGATGTCCTAGGACAGAAGATGCCTTCATATGCGAGCAAAGAGAAGTTCATGTGGAAGTCCATTCAAGACCTCGATCTATCTAACTGTGAGCGCTGCACACCAAGCTATCGACTTCTTCCGCAAAATGTAGGTTTACCTATCCAATTTTACACAACTGAGTATTCAGTATTTTTTACTCATCTCATTGGTATATCCATAATACAGTACCCAATCCCATCAGCAAGTCGTAGAACCAAGATTGGTGCTAGAGTTCTGAATGACCATTGGGTGTCCGTTACTTCAGGAAGTGAGGATTACTCATTCAAACACATGCGCAAAAATCAATATGAAGAAAGCTTGTTCAGATGTGAAGATGATAGGTAAAAATTTTAAACTCGCTCAAGAGTTTCTAACATGACTTCGCTCCATTTTGAATGTCCTATCATCTATCTTTACCTCCTCTCTGACTTGTGTATGCATTTCCTCCTATAGTGTAAACCGCTTCTTCTGCTGTATTTATGTGTATTGAAATATCTTTCCTGAAATTGCATTTCCCCACATGATGTTAATAGGTTGTTAAAACCATGTCCAACGTTTGAAGCTTCTTTCCTCCTTTCCATTTTCTGCAAATGGAGACTAAACAGGGGATCTGCTGTATTTATGTGTATTGAAATTTTGGAGATCTGATTATGATTCCAGGTTTGAACTTGACATGTTATTGGAATCTGTGAACGCAACAGCCAAGCGAGTTGAGGAACTCTTAGACAGTATGAATTCTCATACAAATAAGACAGATAGTTCATTTTGTATCGAAGATCATTTGACAGGTTAGTGAGTTTTTTAATGATTCCTCATAGTATATCTCATGCAAAGTTAATGGTACATTTCCTTTTTTCCAGCGCTTAACCTACGGTGCATTGAACGTTTGTATGGCGACCATGGGCTTGATGTAATGGATGTATTGAGAAAGAATGCACCTCTTGCCCTGCCAGTTATATTAACCCGGTTGAAGCAGAAACAAGAAGAATGGGCAAGGTGCCGTGCTGATTTTAATAAAGTTTGGGCCGAAATTTATGCTAAAAACTACCACAAATCACTCGACCACAGGAGCTTCTATTTTAAGCAGCAGGATACAAAAAACTTGAGCGCTAAAGGTAATTAGGTTATTTCACTTGGCTCTTGTGTTAAAATTTAGGAGATATATTTCTCTTCATTCGAGAAGTGATGTTGAGTATTATGATTGATATGATCATTGACGCAAAATTTAGAATCCAAGTGATTGCAAAATTTTAAAGATAGCCAACCCAGTGTGGAGTCGGTGCAGAGCATAGAAAATTGCTAATTTTACTTGTCAGTTTAATGTATGCAAGACAGTCACAACATCTCATGCAGATTCTCTTTAATGCATTATCTTTTCTTGCTAACTTTGTGGTGGCGTTCATTCTCTTTGCATTTCGTGCTTGGCAACTTCTTAAGAAAATTTCTCGTGTTATGATATGTAATCTGATGGTTTCTGATGTCCTGGCATCCTGTGTTTATATTATGCGTAGTTTGGGGTTTTTGGGATAACTTGTAAGTGATGGAGTTTGTTCCCCTTCACTGTGAACTTGGTCAAACACGTCTTTACTGGTGTGCATTTGTGCTAGCTGGAGTTCCAATGTTTATTGTTGGTGACTTTTTTATGTGACTAGAAGCAGACTATGCACATCATATGGGAATGTCACGTCAAACTGTACATGCCCATAAGACCTAATATGAATGAGCCTACTTAGGAAATCTCATGGCCGGATTTGAATTGTGATAGAACAAGCCAACTTGCCCCATGTTTAACTTACATTACAACAATGTGGGGGCTCAATTTTGAGCGGAAATGGACATCAGCTTGATAGTGGAAAAAGAAATCCACTAGCGCTTGGTATCTTACCTCTGTCTGTGAAAGGCACGGGGCCTAACACACTAGACCAGCCAATTAAATGCTTTTTGTGAAAAATTTCAAGTTCTCATTCTTTAAGACAAGGTCCATCTCTAGCATCGATAGTAGTGTCAAGTTTTTCTGGTCAATGTAACGTATGCTGCTTTAAATAGTTGGTAGCATCTTGTGCGGATTGCCTTTAATGCATGCTTTGTTCACGCCAATTTGAAGATGGCTCTGTCTCTGTATGTTCTAGAACTTATTGTTTTGGTGTTAGAATACGTATACTGACGGTGTTTGATTTTCGGGCTTATTTTGAATCTTTTTGTTTGTAGCTTGTGCTTTGTGGGTCTTTTTTAAGTGACGGTGTCAGTACACCGTTAGCTGTAAACTTAGCCAGTGCCACCTTTTCCGTGGTTTGTCCTTCGTGCTGGCCGGAGTTTTAGTGCTTCTTGTTGGTGAATATTTTGTTTATATTTTCATTGCACAATTACAGTGCCAACTACGTATACGTTTTCATTATTTTCCCTTTCTGTCCTTTAGATATTAATTATATTTCACCTGCTTTGCTTGCAGTTACACGCTATATGTATTTGTCGTATTCAGAGCCTTTGTCATTTAAGTTTCTCTCTCTGTCTTTGTTTTCATCGCCTTCTTCTACCACCACCACCTCCTCTTCTACCTTGTTTCTCATTCTCTTCTTATCCCATCTCCTCTTACTTGGTTGCACTGGCTCTCCCTTTCTCATTATTTATGGCAATGCTATACATCCTCGCCACTGATTTCTCAGAATCAGGTAAAAGTGGTACATATAGTTGTTATTTCTATCTTCCAGTTGTTTCCCTCTTTGGTTTCACCGTGATTCCATAGTAACTTACCTTTTGTTTTGGGTTTAACTGGAGTTCTTTTAGATTATTAATTGACAATCTCTGAAGAATCATACACTGCAATAGTGTTCCTGAATGTCGTTTCTTTACTTACCTATTACATGGATTTGAAACATCTTGATCTGCACTGTCATTTCTTTCTAACAAATAACTGTGTTTTATTGTAGTAATGTTATTATAGGTTATGTGAAAAAGATCAATTTTTACCAAAATATTTAAATTTATTTTTCTCTATTTGTTTAAGTGTCATGTTTTTGTATTGTTTTTTATTGAGTAAAAAGATTTGATCAAGAATATATCATGAGTTCTTATTCTGAAACTCGAATGAAACGGAAGGAGCTTTGAAAACTGTATTAATGACGCCTACTTTTAAATTTCCACCACATTTTCAATTAAATGGCAGAAAGTGCCAAAGTAGTTTCATAAATTGATGAAATTTAATAGAAATGATGTGATATATTCAAGTACTTGGTTTATTATATTTTGAAACGGAGTAGACTTATACTAATTTTTCTTCCTACACACTAAATCCTTCTTAGGCATGCTGCAATCATATATTTGATAGTGATATCACTAACATTTTGCTAGGCCCATGTAGAGGTTATCTTAATTCTTTTTAATGGTTCAATACAATTGGAGTTACTACTGAGAATTTGCTCAACAAACATTTAATGTTTATAGATTTACAGTTGTCTTTTTGCTCTGTACCTATGAAGAGTTCTTTTCTTTTTACTTTTCCTCTCCTTTTTTATGTCACCTAGATGCATCAGAGTCAATTTCATATACTTTTTGTATTCACGAATTTATTTCAAAATGTGGAAAAAAGAACCTCATTTAGCAGGGGAAGCTGTAGCTGAGGTTTCTTATCTCATCAGGGTGACTAGTTGATTTTTCTCTGGTTGCTGCAGAAATCATTGTGTTTGTATTTTCTGTTTTTATATGCTTACTCGCAATTGGTGTTGTTGATGCTTTCACTTATTTATATATATAAATTTACTTATGGATACTTATTGATTTGTTTGTTTTAATAGATACTTCTTCTATAATATTATGTTTTTTTTTTTTTTTGATTCATAATAAGTATAAATACTGTGTGGGACACGTCAGCCACTGAGTGGCCGTCAGAGGACCTCTCTTGAATTGCAGCATGAATAAGTAAAGTAACTATAGTATTTGGCCCAAATTGTTGAATTTCTAGAGAGAGTAGACTGTGCTCGTTTCTATTACCTTTGTTATTTGTTTCTCTTATAATTCATAGAAAAGTAGTAGGTGTTTCCTGTCCATTTATCTAACTTTATAATTTTCATCGTTTCAGCATTGTTATCTGAGATCAGAGAAATGAGTGAAAAGAATCTGAACGAAGATGAAATGGTCCTCTGTGTTGGTGCTGGATATAAACAGCCCATTAGACCTCATATGCAATTTGAGTATCCTGATCCAGAAATCCAAGAAGATCTGTATCAGCTCATGAAATACTCTTGTGGAGAAGTTTGTACACCTGAACAGCGTGACAAAGTCATGAAGATCTGGACAACCTTCATTGAGCAAGTGCTTGGTGTTCCTCCCCGTCCTCCCAGTTCAGAGGGCAAAGAAGATGCTTTCAAAGCTAAGAATCAAACACCCAAAAGTGTGGATGATATTGGTGAAAAGAATGGTAGTCCTGTTGATGAGGCTGCTCACTGCAAAACATCAGACTTGTCCAAAGCCAGAGATGAACGCCTTCCGAATCCCTGCTCCAGCAGAGTGAGGGCAGCACATGGTAATTATGGGGTTAATGCTGATGGTTCTCCTAGTGCAGATAATATTGCTAGTAAGAGTGAAATATTATGCAACGTTCCCCAAAATAGACATATGCAGACTGATGCCAGTATGATGTCTGCTAAGTCATGGGCTAGCAAACAAGCTGGTTTCTTAGAGGAAGTTGCTCAAAAAGCCTCAGGACAAAAGAGCATCAATGATGAAAATGCTTCAGCTACATGGAAGGGTAATATTATTTATTTGTTATATAGCTATATCTGGTCCTTCATCCAGATTTTTCTGTTGAACTTTTAGATAATTGTCTACTTATGGAGCCCTTTTCTCCTCTATCAGGACCTGACTATGCCACTGCTGATTGCGGGATGGAGGCAATGCCTAGTCAAAAATCACAGGTACGTTGGAGTTTTTGGGTAATGTTGACTTGTTCACATTCCTTAAGAATTGTCTTAAGGGATATTGTGAACTGTTACTTGTCATCCTTAAGTTTGTCCAAGATATTTATTTACTGTTATTTCATTACTGTAATACTTTTTAATGCTGCAGGACGGTGTTATTACAAAACCGACTTTATCTTCGATTGGCACAGTGCCCGAAGAGGTCAGAGCTCAGAAATGCCATGAAGAAATTATAGCTCGCACTAAAAGTGAACGAGAAGAGGGTGAATTGTCTCCTAACAGAAATCTTGAAGAGAACAGTTTTGCAGCATTTGAAAATACCGGTACCAAAACAGAGCAGACTCCTCGTAAAAGTACTCCAAGGACCACAGTAATTGGAGAAGGAATGTCTGTTGAGGAGGTAGGGGAAGAAACTGATGCTATTGCTGATGATGAAGGTGAGGAAAGTGCTCAGGGCTCCTCAGACAGTGAGAATGCTTCTGAAAATGTAGATGTATCAGCAAGTGAGTCTGCTAATGGAGAAGAGTGCTCTCCTGAAGAGCCTGATGACGACGGAGATCACGAGAATGATCACAAGGCTGAGAGTGAAGGTGAGGCAGACGATGTGGCCGATGTCCACGACGCTGAAGGAATGATGACATTATCTGACAGATTTCTGCAGACAGTGAAGCCTCTTACGATGAAAGTCCCAATGGCACTACATGGCAAAGAGAAGAATTCTCAGATCTTTTATGGAAATGATTCCTTCTATTTGCTTTTCAGGCTTCACCAGGTGAGGTGTTTCTGCACTCGATGTTAACTTAGGGAATAGGCTTATACTTCCAGCTGAACTTTTGCGGTTTCTATTACAATCATTAAATTCGATCGCCTAACTTATTGTCCTCATTAACAGATGCTGTATGAAAGAATGCATAGCGCCAAGTTGCATTCATCATCTCATGAAAACAAATGGAAGATACTGAATGATGCAAAACCAACTGATTCATATGCTAGGTAGCTTATCAAGATGTCTCTTTACTTTCAATTGTTGGGATGAGACTCGTATAAACACTAGCTAATAAGCTTGAACTGATGGTTTTGAACAGATTTAAGGATGCACTACACAGTTTGCTGAATGGATCCTTTGATAACGCAAAGTTTGAAGATGAGTGCCGAGCTATTATTGGTGCTCAATCGTACATCCTTTTTACGTTAGACAAGTTGATACATAAACTTGTCAAACAGGTTGTTGCACAAGATTATTTTAGTTATCTTTTCCCTTTTCTGAGTACTTCTTTGTTGTTCATGTTGACTAAAGGGTCTCTTGCTATTATTTTCTACAGCTGCAAACAATTGCAACTGAGGAGATTGACAACAAACTCCTTCAGCTCTATGCATATGAAAGATCAAGAAATCCTGAAACATTTGCTGATGCAGTTTACCTTGAGAATGCCCGTTTTCTTCTTCCAGAAGACAACTTGTATCGAATAGAATGCGTACGTTTTTTTTGCTTTTGTCAAAAATTTGAAAATGATCATTCTCTTGGGTGAAAACAAATGGTGTGCTAACATATGAAGATGAACTCTGTTGCAGTTGCCTTCTCCAATGCGTTTGACCATACAGCTCATGAAAAATGAGCATGACAAACTTGAACCAACTGCTGTCTCCATGGACCCCAATTTTGCAGCTTATTTGAATGATGAACTCCTCCGCTCAGTTGTTCGTGAACGAAAGGATAAACCTGGTGTATTCTTGAAGAGGTACGACATAACAAAGAAAGTTATCTTAAATTCCTGTGTGTCCAAAGATATGTTAATAATCCTCCTCACTTTGCAGAAACAAAAGAAAATTTTCAACTGGAGATGAAATTGCCGATACTTCCAAAGCCATGGAAGGACTCATTATTCGTAATGGCGTGGAGATGAAGGTGAATTGCAGTACATTTAAGGTAACTTTTCCTGAACTACATATTCTCCCTTTGCTTATAAACTTTGTTGCTGGAATCTAAATAACCTTCCAATCCCTTGAACATCATAGGCTGCTTATGTTTTGGACACCGAAGACTTCTTGTATCGGAAAAGAAGTAGGAGAAGGAATTTGTATCAAAATAGTGGTCCTAGTGGAACTTCCAGCAGGTCCTCCCATAGAGCGAAACGTTGCAAGTTGTTTACTTGATGGTGAACTTTTCCAGTGGCAGTGTGGAGGTACGTGTTGCAGGCTCGTCTACTCATTATCATGCCTAGCTACTTCTGGTTGGTGGTGAATGGACTTTATTTGATATGCAGGGGTCGGAAATGAGTAGTAGTTGGACCCGTAAGATCGACTAAAGTTCCGTTCAAGTGATGCAGTGCGCTCTTTCCAGTCTAATAAAGGTGATGAAAGGAGAGAATTTGAGCATCATTGGAGTAGACTGAGTTATTTTGTAATGTAAAATAGGGAAGTGTGTTCCTTTCGTTCACTGTAATGAAGACCAACCTTTTGTTAATGCAGTTCAAGTACTCTTTCCATATCTTCTCTGCTGATCTGAATGTTGTTTTGCTACTGATTCCCTTGTCTACTTTCCTGTAAGTCTGGATTTTAGATTTTTGCAGGAATATGCTAAAGAATGAAACACCAAACAAGAAGTATGATTGGGCTAAACACCAAACAAGAAGTATGTTTGCCTTCATAAAGAAATATCATATTTTGGTATTTTTATCTCATTTGGCATAAATACATATATATAATATACACACATATATAAGTATATGTAAAAGAAAAATGAATTGACTATGAATAATCATTTTTGTCTCCTAAAACACAACATTAGATATACACTTATATATATACATATCTATATATAAGTATATATTAATAATTTAACAAATGATCAGTAATTTTTGTCTCTCAAAACACAACGTCAAATATATAATACTTATTTAAAATTATTTTAAATTAGCCCAAAAAATAAATTCAATCATACACAGTTTACCTCCAATACATATTTATTTATCTTTTTTTCTCTTTCTATCTCCACAAAACATTCTAACAATGAATCCAAACATAATGTTAAAGGTTTCAAAATTTTCACACAATAAAAGGACAATATATGAACTATAAAAAAAAAAGATAGTTACTACTTATAACGTAACATGACTAAACTTGTATTACACGTCATTTCTAACTAATGACAAGTATATTAAAATTCATTTGCTAAATTCTAAAGTAAAAAATTCTACTAAGTATCTAACAAAATACTATATTTATCAAAATAATTCATAAAATTTTTAATGCTCTTCTTGAACGAACATCAAGCTTGCAATCAAATTTTCTATATTTGTTGAGAGATAATTTTTTATCTTTATTATTTTTATAACACAAGTTGTAATATAAAATAAAAAAAAAATCACATAAAAATATCAAGTAAATGACTAAATAATTTTAAATAAAAATAATAAACATGTGAACTTGTGTGTGTGCGCGTATGGAGAAAGAGAATTATGGGTGCGTCCGACGGGGATACAGTGAGTTTCTTTTATTTTACTTTTTGGATTGAATCTATTAAAAACTCATGTTGGATTCATCAATAATTTACATTGAGCTTACAACAATTCATACCGACCCATCTAAAATATAAATTTATTTAACTTCTACCCCTATAACTCCATTTTAAAATATAACCCATTGGTCTTAACCCACCTTGACGCTCCTACTGACAAAATCTAAATCATTCATTTATACTAGTATTTATGGCACACAGTGTGTGTAAATTTTATAATACTGTTTAAAATAAAATATTTTTAAAATATTTTTTATTTAATAAAATATATACAAATTGATAAATTTATAATAAATTATTGTTAAGAAGAGATGGATGGAAAAAGGAGGAAGTAAATATAAAGAGCAATGGGATAGTAGGAGTTATAAGATGAATAAATAAAATAAATAAAAAATAAAAAACAGACAAAAAAAGGAGAGATATCAAAAAAGTATTCTCTCCTAATAATAAAGTATGGATGAGATGAAAATTAACGGTGTATAAATAAGGATAAAAACATCATTTAATAGTTAAAAAATAAAAAATAATAAAAAAAGGACACGTGTGATACACCTAATCCAATAAAATGAACATGAGGGAGAATTTTGAGAGGGTGACATATTTTAGTATAACTCATTAACTCTGTGGTAAGAGCCCAGTGGTCATAGTCATAACTTTAGTCTAAATTGTCCATTTCAAATTCTTATTCCCATGCAATTACTTTTATGTAAGAAGTCCATCGTTTCCTAATCAGGTGAAATCTATAGCACATGAAATGCAAGCACCAATTCAGAGTCCACAGTTTGAGGGAGCCAACAATATATATATATATATGTGTGTTGATAGGGATAATACCCATTTATCAAGGAAAAGGATAAAAATACCTTCATTTGGGGCAAAAATATGAAAAATACCACAGTATCTGCACACATGGCTTTGGGTCGGGTTGTTGAACGTGACCAACTCCAACAAACAAACTCGGAAGACGTTTCTGTTGTATCATCACACGATCTTTGACAACACTTCCTTCAAGATAACGTGACCCACTTAACACAGTACACTTGGGCCTATAAATACTCCCATTTTGGAACAGTAGAGGTATGTTACATTTATTGCTTTCAGCCTCATTAATTACTTGAGATCTTTTCCTTGCATCTCTAACTAGAAATAGAATTAACTTGAGTGCCAGAGGATCTTAGTTGGGGACGCATCCGACGAGCCTCATATTCTTGTTTCTTCTTAGGGACCCCTTCGATATTTAGGAAGAGTAAAACGAACTCAAGACCTACTCAGAGGGATCGAATATATCGACCCAGATCATCTAGCACTACATGTGGGAAATTCCTGTGAAGCGCCTGTTGAGTTGAGGCAGAGGGAGCCTCAACGGTGAAGTGTCTATGAAAGCAATGGAGGATACACAAGGACAGGGGGATCAAGTGGTGCATTTGATTAGAGGTGAATTACAGAGGGTAATGGAAGAAAGGGGTAGAAATGCATTGATAAAATAAAAGAGGAAGATGGCTACACCAATTGCATGAGAGATTAAAACACAGTTGTTTAAGGAAAAACGAAGTAGAAAGAGAACCCCAAGAGGTACCAAGTAAAGAGGAGCCTAAGAAAGACCACAAAACTGAATTTTCTGAAGTAGGATCTAGTGAGAAAGTAAGAAGAGAAGAGAACCAGGCATCTCAAGAGTTGAAGTCAACGATGTAGGAAGGCGGATCAAGTAGTTGGGTAGGCAGATCGATGAGCTGAAAAGGAAAGGAGAAATGGAAGGCCAAAATAGAAATTCTCCTTTTTCAAACAAGATACTAGATGTGGTGGAAGACCCTAGTTTAGAATGCCTGACCTACCCAAGTATGATGGAAGGAAGGACCCTCAGGAACACGTGGTTGCATTCGAGTTGGTAATGAATTTGTATGGTCAGTTTGATCCTATTAGTGCTACATTGTTTGTTGCCACCCTTACAGGAAAAGTGCAGGAATGGCTCACCAGCTAGCCGAGTGGGAGCATAGAAACATTCAAACAGTTGGTGAAGATCACTTTTCATTTCGCAAGTAAAAGAAAACAGAATTACTCTACCATGTACTTAGTCAATATCATGCAAAAGGAAGATGAATCTTTGAAGAGTTTTATAGGTGGATTCAACAATGAGAAATTGGAGGTGCAGGACCTCAGGATAGATATAATGGTTAATATCCTTACTCATGGTTTGAAGAAGGGACCGTTCGCATCGGCCTTATCAAAGGACTCGTCAGAAGATTTGAAACAGTTAATGAGGTTGGCCGAGAAACATATCACTGAGGAGGAGATAAATGCAATGAGAGATAGAGAATAGTAGCATGCAAGAGGTCGAGATTGCTTGAAAGAAGAGAGAGATAGACACGCGCGACCAGAGAATGACCGTGAACTGCCATACCAGCCCAAGTTTCACAAATATACACCTCTAGCAACCACGAGGGCTAGGGCGTTGATGATGGTAGAAAATTTAATTTACTCCAATGGTCGAGACATACTAGATTTACACACGAAAAAAAAAATTCTAGTAAGTATTGTAAGTTCCACAGAGAGAGGGGTCACGATACGGAGGATTGTTATCAATTAAGAGACGAGATAGAGAGGTTAGTTAGACAGGGATACTTCAAAGAATATGTGCTTGAGTCGGGAAAAGAGGAGAAATATTATAAAGTGGATAATAGAGGGATGAGAAGTACGTCGGGAGCAAAGAGAGATTTAGAAACAAGGAAGAAAGGAAAAACATGGGAGCTAGAAAAAATGCGCCTGTAAAAAGTGTGATACATGCAAATGCGGGAGGACTGATAGAAGGAGATTCCAGAAGAACAAGAAAAAATATGAGAGGAGCACTCGAGGGGATCGACGAAAAGAGTTAATAATGAATATGGAGCCCGAGGAAGAAATAACGTTAGTCGAAAAGATATAAATGCAGAGGTAGGATCACAACGACCCAATGGTCATAAGGATGGACATAGCAAACTTTTCTGTGCATAAGGTGTTGGTGGATGATAGCAGTTCAGTTGGTATCATATACCGAGATGTGCTGAGAAGGATGGGACTGGAGGACGCAAATTTGAACCCAGTGCAAACTCCATTAGTAGGGTTAAGAGGTAGCGAGGTCACATCACTTGAAACTATTGATCTTCCAGTATCAATAGAGGATGAACCAAAAAGAACAACCACAATGGCTAAATTTTTAGTAGTGGATACCCCATTTGCATATAATGTGATTTTAAGGCGACCAGGTTTAAAATTTTTTTTAGCTATGGTATCTACTTATCATCTGAAAATGAAGTTCCCAATCAAGAATGGGAATAGTGGAAGTGTCTTATGATCAGAATGAAGCTCGGCAATGTTATAATTTGTCCTTGAAAAACGACATGCAATAGGAGAAAATGAAAAGACAGGTGAGCGAAGAAGACAAGATCGCAAATGTTGATGATCAGAAAAAATTTAAAACAGATCAGATCGAGTGAGCGGAAAAACATAAGACAATATAACTGGTAATTGGAGAACCTTATAGAACCACAAGAATAGGGTCGCACATGAATAGAGCACTGGAACAATGATGTTCGAGCTCTTGGAGGGAGAATGTGGATACGTTCTCATGAAGTTACTCAGATTTCAAAGGTAAATATTCGGAGGTGATTGTCCATAGGTTAAACGTTGACCTAATGGCACAATCAGTAAAGTAAAAGAAGAGATCATTTGGTGTTGAACGGAACTGCATCATTGAAGAAGAGGTGAGCAAGCTCTTAGAAGCAGGGTATGTATCTGAGGTGCAGTACACTGTATGGTTGTCAAATGTCGTGGTCGTGCCCAAAGCTTCAGGAAAGTGGCATATGTGTACAGATTTTATTGATTTAACTAAAGCTTGTCCTAAAGACCGTTACCCACTGCACTAATTGATTTGTTGGGGGATTCTACCTCGGGATGTGAGCTGCTTAGTATGACGGATGCGTAACAAGGATACCACCATATATTCGTGGAGAAAAAAGAAAGAGATAACACTTCTTTCATCACCGAGAATGGTATTTATTGTTATAACATGATGCCTTTTGGTCTAAAAAAATGCAGGTACAACTCACCAAAGGCTCGTTAACAAGATGTTCAAGGATTAGGTCGGGATATCCATGAAAGTCTATGTCGATGACATGCTCGTAAATACCAAGAGAAAGGACGACCACTTGCCCCATTTGAAGCAAGCGTTTGAGGTGATGCGAATTTGTGGAATGAAGTTGAACCCGACTAAATGCACCTTTGGAGTTCGAGGTAGAAAGTTCCTAGGTTACATAGTCAGTGAAAGAGTAATCGAAGAAAATCCAAAGAAGATCGAGCAATTATGCAGCTCCCATCTCCGAAGACGCTGAAAGAGGTGCAGAAGTTAACAGGTAAGATCGCATCACTTAGTTGCTTTATATATAGATCAACAGATTGAAACTTGCTATTTTTTAAAATGTTGAGTAAAACAAAAGATTTTAAGTGGACAGAAGAATGCAAGCAAGCGCTGAAAGTTTTGAAGCAATATTTGACTTCACCACTGTTGTTGGCAAACCCCAGAGAAAATGAGCCACTATATCTGTACTTAGCGGTGTAAGAAGATGTTGTGAGTTCGGTGTTGGTCTACGAGAAAACAAAGGTATAGAATCTGGTATACTATGTTAGTAAAATGCTCCGCGGGAGGGGGGTAAGAAGAAACACGTAGATAGAAAAATCAACACTAGCATTGGTTGTCACGGCCCGAAAGCTATGACCATACTTCCACTCCCACAAGGTGGTGGTACTTACAAACCATCCTCTAAGGCACATCATGGCTAGGCCAAATGCATCTGGTCAGTTAGTTAAGTGATCTGTAGAATTGCGTGAGTATGACATTGAGTATCAAAGCAGAACATCCACAAAAGTGCAAATCTTGGCCGACTTCATTGTGGAGTTCCCAGGCGAGTAGGTATAGGAGAAAAATGAGGATAGGTTACTGCATGTGGATGGATCTTCGAACTCGAGCAATGGTGGAGCTGGAATTTTATTGCAAGGACCAAAAAAGATCGAAATTGAGGTAGCAACAAGATTGTCCTTTTCTACCACTAATAATGAGGCAGAATACGAAGCACTAATTTTAGGGTTAGAGTTAGCACACAAGGCATGTACAAGAGAATTGGATGTATATACCGATTCCCAACTAGCGGCAATGCAGATTGAGGGTGCTTATGAGATTAGAAAATGGACTGTGGTGCAGTATCTAAAAAAGGTGAACGAGATGATAGCAAAATTTGGCAGATGCGCGATTCAACAAATCCCGAGAAGTGAGAATGAAAAGGCTGACGCTTTGTTTAAGTTAGGAGCGATGGCTGCAAGTATTAAAGACAGGAAAGTGAAGATAATCATAAGAGAAAACCCAACAGTGATGGAGGTTGCAGGTGTACAAGCCTTGGAAGAGGGAAGGTCGTGGAAAGACGACATTCTTAATTATCTAAAGAACGGGGTCGTCCCTAACGACCCAGTGTGGGCTAATCGAATAAAATTAAAGTAACAAGATTCACAATATTGCAAATGAACTTTATGATAGAACAACGGATGGGCCATTGTTAAAATGTCGAAGCGAGGAAAGAGCTCAATATGTTGTAAGAGAAACCACAAGGAAAGTTGCGGAAACCACTTAGGAGGGAGGTTGCGACCTTGGTTAAACATGCAATGGAATTCGCAAAAAGGTGTGAAGCTGCCAAAGATATGCAACTTTGATACAAACACTAGCGACTCCAATGGAGCCAATTAAGATAGAATGTCCCTTAAACCAGTGGGGAATTTATACTTTAGGGCCATTCCCTCCAGCACCAGCTAAGAAGAAGTTTATACTTATGGCGGTTGAATATTTTTCTAAGTGGGTAGAAGCAGAGGCCTTGGAAAATTTTTTGAAAAAGGAGGTGATAAATTTCATATGGAAAAACATAAGTTGCAAATTTGGTATTCCAAGGGTGTTGATCTCGGACAATGGCACCCAATTTCAAGGAAAGGGGACCGTAGCTTGGTCCAAAGAGCTCAAAATACAACAAAATATCACGGCTATAGGGAATCCCCAAGCGAGTGGACAAACGGAAGTGATGAACTGTACGCTGCTCCAACACCTGAAGACAAGGCTAGAGAGAGCTAAGAGATTGTAGGTCAAGAAACTACCAGGAATGTTGTGGGTTTATAGAACGATCTTGAGGTTGGTGACAGGTGAGAGTCCTTTTGTCTAATTTATGGAACTAAAGCAATTATTTCTGCAAAAATTGGAAAAAAGACACAAAGAATATCCCAGTACTATCCTACAAGGAACCAGGAAGAGAGGGCATTCGACCTTACAATGATTGAAGTGAAGAGAGATCGTGCATATGCAAGGATCTACACCATAAGGGGCTTAACGATGAGAAGCTATAATAGGAAAATAAAATCGAGACATTTCCAAGTCGGGGAGTTAGTTTTAAAAAAAGGTGGAAGTATCGAAGCATGTGGGCAAGCTAGACCCTGGACAGGAAGGACCATACAAGGTGGTTGAGATTAAAAAAGCTAGGAGCATACAAGCTTCAATATGGAAGGAGAAGATCTACTGCGAACTTGAAATGTTCACAACTTGAAAAAATTTTATGGCAATTAGAGGTGTGAGGTCACTTGTAGAGGAGATTAGAAACTTTATTTTGATTTTTTGTTGATCGGAAAAGATCATGAACATAATTGAATGTAAAGACGTGGTTAGGGATCTAGAAAAGATCACTTTTTGAGCTTACGAAAGGCATATTAAAAACCTGAAAAAGGTTTCTACATACGTGCATTTGAAAAATCTCAATTAATCAGAAGAATTTGATCTAGAAAAGATCGAAATTAATTAGAAGAATTTTATCCGAAAAGATCGCAATTAACCAAAAGAATTTGATCTGAAAAAAATCACAATCAATTAGAAGAATTTGATCTAAAAAAAATCGCAATTAACCATAAGAATTTGATCTGAAAAAAATTGCAATTAATTAGAAGAATTTGATCTGCAAAATATCGCCCAAATTAGATCTGGAAGAGGCTATATATCTGTCGCGCCAATCAAAGATTCTAACATGCGAGAAGGTTGAAATAAAAATGCGTTGATAAAAATAGAGTGACTAAATGCGTAAATCTGGAATTATTCTTCTATCCAAAGATTACATGAAAAAGATTGAAGGGCCATCTACTTAGCATATTCTTTGAGTCTACCGCAGGAGGTCGTTCGATATTGGAAAAGGGATCATTAATAGTTTCTAGACAAAAATTACTAAGGGGATCTAAAAATCAGCCCATATTCTCTACTTCCTCTATCAATGCAGCAAATTCATCTTCTCCTTGGTGCAGTGGGGGTATCTTCCTTGGGGTTGAGGCGATTCTGATCAAAACCATCAACAAATCCATGAAGTTTGGCCACTTGAGACTTGCATTTCCCAATGCCGTCATTTACAAAGTTGGCTGCTTTGATTTTGATGGGGACCTAGAATGCGGGAGCCTTTAGAAAATAGCTTGTTCCTTGGAGATGTGTAGTGGAGATCGCGGTTCTGAACTCCTCAAAATGAATATACCCTTGCTGATCTTCAACAATCCCCTCGAGCCTACTAGTTGCTCGTCCTGCGGAGAACCCTTCATCATTTCCCTTCTTGAAGTCATCGCCCTTCGCCTTTGCAATTTTAGCTTGAGATTGTGCTAGCTGGCTCTCTAGGCTCGAGAGTTTAGCTTCTGGGGTCGCCTGGCGATCCTCAAGCTCTTTCTCACGAGATGCAGACTCAGTTATCTTCTCACGAATTTTGCGATCAGATAGAATCTGCTTCCGACGAAAACCAGTACACTTTAGGGAGAGACTACGATTGAAAGCAGGAGCCTATGAAAAGAAATAAAATCAATACACGAGCAAAAATCAATATGCGAAGGGAGGAAATGAAGATCACCTGCATTAGAACATGGGCGTGGTGTTCCTTGAGACGAGTGTGCGGAGTTTTCAGAAGTGCAGCTTGATCGCAAGACAAACAACAAGCATTATACAGTTCCCACGAATCTTGCTCGGCGTTAGTGCACAGTACCGAGCTGTTATTTGAAATAGGCCAATCGAGAACTAACTTGTCACCCTCATTTCTACAGTTTGACTAGCAAGAGTTAATCATATCACCCTCCAGCCCCCCTTATTTTGTTATAGGTTCTGGTTTCGAAGCGCTCCAATCGCAGTGGAAGGGCCACTCTTGGCTTGAAGGGGGTCGAATGAAGATGAACTTTTCCCTCCAATGACCCATATTGGATTTTAACGTATTTAAATCTAAAATCCTTGCAGGCAGACAAGTATAAAAAAAGAACCCTAGCGCCTAACCTCTTCAAGGTCATGAAGGAATATAGCGACCAAAAATTATCGAAGCTAAGCTCGTGGTGGAGAGCTCGCATTATTATGATAAAAAGAATGATGTGACTGATGGAGTTAGGGGATAATTGCATGGGATAGATCTAGACCACGAAGTATACTGGCTACAGGGATGGCTAAGGGAAGACACAAGCTAGCCTCAAAATGTAAAAGAGAAAAAGGGCAAAATCCTTGAGGATGATGATGCATGCAATCAAAAAACCTAGGAACTATTATTTCATAATCATGAGAAATTAAGTATCTCTCTCGGATACGATAAGTAGGAATTTTTATAGTACTAGTAACACTGGCCCAAGGATTCTTATTTAACATTTCTTGGTATTTAACATGTGTATGGATTTCCTCGCGAGTTGCTACTCCTAAGGAAGATCTAAGTTTGCTAATCTTAGAGGGACCTGCCATGTTACCAGGTTGAGGAGCATCGTGAATAACTACATACCCAGATTGAGGAGAGGTCGCTGACGACCCAGAAGAGGAATCGGAACTAGAGTTGAAGTCAAAGGAAAACTTGAGTACCTTATGGGTGGTGATCGAGATCGAGACATATGGGAATGCGAACTCGTGCGGAGAACTCTGACAGCGACGGTCAAAATTCAAAATGACCCATATTATAGAGGATGTGCATGAAAAGGAACGCCAAGCAGATTCCCTAGATGTGGACACGTGTATCAAAACTAATGGATGCGATAGCTCGGGCTAAAGGTAACGACTGTTCCACTTCTCCTAGTGCAAATTCTTACACTAGAAGAAGTGGGGGAGTAATAATAGGGATAATACCCATTTATCAAGGAAAAAGAACAATATACCCCCATTTGGGGCAAAATTATGAAAAATACCACAAGATCCGCGCAGGTGGCTATGGGTCGGGTCGTTGGACTTTACCAGCTTCGACAAGCCGGTGAACAGACCTAAAAGATGTGTTTGTTGTATCATCATATGATCTCCGACAACGCTTCCTTCAAGATTACGCTACGTGGCCCACTTAGCACTGTAGGCTTGAGCCTATAATACTCCCATTTCTGAATATTAGGGGTATGTTATATTTATTGCTTTCGACCTCTTAATTACTTGAGATCATTTCCTTGCATCTCGAACTTGAAGTCGTACTAATTTGAGCATTGGGGTCTTAATTGGGGATGCACCCAACGAGCCTCACCTTCTTATTTCTTCTCATGGCCTATTTAGATATTTGAGAGGAATACAACGAGTTCATGACATACTCGAAAAGATCGCATATTTCTACACGAATCATATATATTAGGTTTATGATGCCACATTAGCAGGGTTAATTAAATTTTTAATTAGATTGGTCACTGCCGCACTTAACTATTTATTAAGGAGAAGACTCCTAAAGTAAGTGTTATGATTGCAAATATGTTTTTGTTTATACTTACTTCTTTCAACAACAAAAAGCTATTTTTTCCTGATTCATTAGTCTTGTTAATAATTTTTTTATTTGTACACATTTTGTTAGTTTTGTAATCAATTATTCATTTTATTTTTTTGACTCAAGTAAATAAAAGTATGATAAAACTTTAAATTTGTGCTTCAATTACTTGACGCTGAGTCCCAAGTAAATCTTTAAATGATGTTCGTAAGTTTTTGTGTGCCTACTTCATTTGGTGTGTCTCTGTATTTGGTTCATTTGCTTGCATTGGATTACAACATCGCTGATAATACGTAACCAAATTTGTAACAGAAGATTAAGGCGTAACCAAAATTGTAATCGATAAATGTTATCATTAAATTACATGATGTAGCCCAGATGATTAGCTTCACTTTGGAAACAATGATATTCCTTTATCTGCTATACAAATATTGGTATCTTACTTACATTGCTTTGAATAAATAAAACTAGTTCTCTTATCAGAAGAGAACAAAAAATATTGTATACCTTACGGTATATAAGAATTTGGAAGTTAATACCAGTGGATTCGGCAATCGTTTGGAGGTAAAACTTTCATCCTACTAACTCACTTATGGGTGGTCGGTCCATGACGCTGGATGCTTTCACTGCATTGCTCTGCAGCAGTGGGTCAATATCAGGCAGTTTAGGTACCTGCAATCGGTTAAAAGGACAAGCATGAGGAGAAGTTGGAGATGAGATGTGCGGAAATATAAAGAGTACAATTGAGAGTTCTTGATAGTTTAATAGGAAACATAAACTAGAAGGCGTTTAGGGTGATCAAATTACTACAGGGCATGCGTAAATCAACAAACATGCCTACCTGTGCTAATAGGTCAATTGTTCGTCGTAAAAGACGAGCTAAATCTCCTTCATCCATGGCACAATCCATCATAATCTCTCTCCAAGTTAGACCAGAAGCCCAGGCTTCAACCATGCCTGAGAATTGGCTATCCAAGCAGCACGGGATCTACATGAAAACGCATATTTCAGTTTAATTATGCAACAGAATTGCATGTAATTCCCTTCAGTCCATTAACAATACCTTCACCCCATGTTTTTCCTGGAGTTGTAAAAGTGAGCTCCTTTGTTCCTCCAAAAAGGCTATCGTATTCATAACAGTAGTGGAGGCTTCATATATATAGCTGCCAAGAGAAACGAGAAAATGCTTAGCATCTTATAATTGGAGGTTGGAGTATTTGTTTTGTTCACCAAATGTGCGGTTAAGTAATATAACTCTTAGTAAGTGGAACTTCAGAGCAAATCTAACATTACTGATTACCCTATAGAAATTGGGAAAAGAAAACTACTAACAAAAAATAACTACATGTACCTATTATTTTTCCACGGCCGAACTTTAATTCCTTCAGAAACTAGACTTCCACAAACAGCAGCAAGCTGTGCAGGTTTCAAATTAAAGAGAATTTTATTTCGAAGAACCATTGCTAGCCAGAGTTCGTTCTCTCCTCGAATTGCAGCAGCAGTTTCACCCAGGGGAAATATAACATGGGAGTTGATATCCAATGCCCTAACTTCACGTATGACATTGCTGATCTGGTAGACAATAGAAATTGGTTGGCATTAATTCAGGTCAAAAGGCAGATGAGAATTTGTTGAAGTACCCGAATCAGCACTGTTCAGAACAACTGGTTTTTTTCTTTCCTAAATATCAATGTTTTCACCTAATCATTATATCCCATCAAAATGATTACAAACCCACTTCCAAGCTGATCAAATATAGGAGGTCGAAATTCTTTCTAACACATAATGGTTGACACCCTGTGCTGTGACTTAGTGTGCGAAAACATATTTGTACACACCGACATGGACTGATGTTGACATATATATATATATATGGATATATGTGTATGAAACAAAGAGAATGTAAAATGCAGAAATCTTGAAGTAGAAACTCAGACTAAGAGTCAGCAAAAGGAAATTGTCTTTTGGATCTTAGAAGACTCGATTTACTTTGCAATATAAAAATTTCTATTCAAGCTTGGAAAAATTTGGAAAGCAGTAGGAAGAAAAATCTGAATTTGAAACAGAAATCAGAACAAAGGAGAGTTCTCACAAAACATGATCAGAACGTCCACATTATGGAAACTACTGAGCCAACTTTAAAACAATGTTTCAGCTTCATATGCCGGATTTACTTATAAACAGTAATGGCCATCCTATATGGGAAAGTTCGATTATGTGTTTGCAATTACCTGCAGAAACTCCTTCCAGCCAGATGGTTCAATCTGCTCAATACGAGTGATCAAACGTCGTGATCTAGTCTTCAATCTCCTTATCTTCTCTTCAGTAAACTTAGCAACATCTATAATCTTCTTATATTCTCTGAAGCCTTCTGTACGTGCTATCTTTTTCTTCAGACGTGAAACCTTGTTTCTTTGGTCCTTGTAGCATTCCACAACATTTTGATATGTTTCAGAGAACTCCAAAACCTAATAAGAGAACACAGAGAAACAATTGTGAACTGTATGAGAGATTGAAACTACAAATAAACCCAAATACAATTAACCATTGATTTCACTGACATGTTACAATTCCAACATACAGCTTAGAGTGACAAACTTCCCTTGCAATTTATAAAGTACAAAGGTCAGCGGCCATTCAATGGCATTGTAGAAAACGTAAGATTGTGGCTCAAGAATGAATGAGATACTCCATGTTTGAATAATATGGAACCCAAACTTGTGTTTCTATATCACACCAATGTGCCAATCATGAGGCTAAAATATATAAGTATGGCGATTGAGACCATGAAAAGAAAATCATAGAGAAATATGAGTGAAGCCTGCTGATTTGTGCTCTTTAACAAGTAATATACCAACAAGTGTGAAATGACTTTTATAATCCAATCTCATTTCTTGTTCCACAATGAACAGAGAATAGTGAGATAGGAGGGAGGGAGGAGGGGTTAGAGAAAGAGTGAGGAGATGTGAGCTTCGACTTTTAGAAGAGCTGTAGCACCTTAGAGCATCAAGATAAATAAAGTAATAAACTTGCACGTCACTGTTTGAAAATGATTTTTGGCATAACGAAAATGATAATCAAGAGACATTCTACTGGGGAATAAATGATGAGGTAAAAAAATATATCACAAAGAAAATTCTTAGATGGGTTACAGAATACAAGAATACAATTAAACTATTTCATATCACACTGATTTTTCCAGGTACAACTCTTTTCCGCTGCTTTCTTATGTAAATATATGTATTTGATATACATAGCAAAGTAAGGTGGCACTGGGTCACTATAATAGGTGGATATTAAGGGTTTGGGACTTTGAGGCACCTTTTCTGGGCCCAACAATCGATAATGATCCGTTAGTGAACAGCTGGAAACCGCATGCCACATATCTGATAAAAATATGATGTGGATTACCCAGATCTTGTCAGAGAAATAAATTGCATATTTTTCCCTTTGCTTCAGGAAAATATTCAAGATAATTAGTGTGTTTCCACCTAGCCTGTTCCCCTATTTAAATTAAACGCTTTTGCGCTGCTTTGCCAAAGTCATGTTGGCGCACATTTACATACTAAGCAGTTAGAGCAAAATATTATGTGTTAAGAAAAAACACGAAAGGAAATGTACCAGTTACCAGGATTACCTCATCATCTTTAGAAAGACTACTCAACACTGGCACATTTAGACTCCAAGACCACGTTTCAAGAGATCCTTCCATGGACCAAAGACCACCAAGTTCTGATTCCGCAACCTTTTGCCACTGCACATCTTCCTTGTCAAGCAGAATTGTCATTATTTCACGAGGCAAAGCATCCCCCGGAGCCAAGGCAACATTGGGAAACCCAGTTTTGTAGACTGTTTTTATCCACTTCTCTGTGAAAAGGTACCAAGAGTTATCTGAACCGAGAGCTACATGGTAAGATGGCTCAACGGCATGTCCAGACTTAGCATCGCTTGAAAAAATGTCATCATTTAGTGCAAAAGAATCAGATTCATGAACCTGCAGGTGAGGTGGAAACATATTAGAAAATAGATCTCAACAAAGAGAACGAAATGCAACCAAATCATTCCAAAAAAACTTAATACTCTTTCACTCTAACTTGCAATATCATGCACTGATACCGAACTTCATTGGGTTACACCTACAAGGGAAAACGTATGCTTCATTGCAAATGATAATACAGAACTAACACTGATTTCTTCAATTTTCATCAGCTGTAGAAACCTTTTTCAGGATATTCACCCTGTGAAAAACAGTAAAGAAAAAAGCTAAAACTGGATACAGGCAAACATTGAAAACGCAGACAGAGGCATAATGTGCTAGAGAATGTCTTAACGTAAATGCCTGCACTCAAAGGACCCAGGCTGTATACAGCTGACACAGGCCAGGGCAACATGCATTTTTGTAATTAATGACAAAACTATAGATTTCCAAGTTAATAGAAATGGAGAAGAAGGATGAACAGGCCAAGCTTACCGTATTTTTTACTTTTGAAGAGTTCAAAGAATCAACCTTCCCC
>NC_026152.1:10404969-10454817 GCF_000512975.1 Sesamum indicum
AACCAGTATGCTGCAGGCACATAAAAGGTAAATGCCCATTTCCAAGCTCCTCGAGTAAAGGCTTTAAAGAAAAAATTCTCTCAAGTTCCATCCTTCTCCGAAGTTCAGTCCGAACCCGTTTTTCTGCCTGAGAAGAAAACTTTAATTAGATCATGCAGAATAAGGATATATGAATCACAACCATTCCGCAGCGGTCTTCAACTTAAGAAAATAATGAGCAAGTGAAATACCCTTAGTTCTTCCTGAAGATCAGCAATCTCCTTGTAAGCTGATTGCGACAAAAGCTTCCTGCTCTTCTTATCAATAGCTTCATCAGTAATTTCTGAAGCCAGTATTTGTATTTCATTTTGTATTCTAGCAAGTTCCTCTTTTGCAGCAAGCATGACATTGCTCCCTACATAATTTCCAAAACTTTGCTCAACCAACTTCCTTGCTTCTTCGAGTGTCCGTCCAGAGCGTGAGACATTTGAGTCATCTGATGCGGATGAGCTACTTGTAACTTTTGCCCCCTGCATATGATATTAGTGAGATCTTTATAAATCAAGATAAGTACACCTTAAAAGCCGAAGGATTAAGACCATACTGCAAGTAGATTAAGCACCATCCCATATGAAGCTGTAAACTGTGACACTAGAGGTTCAAGTCCAGAAAAGAGAACTTTGCAGCATTCTTCAGCCCCTTCGTATGGAGTCTGAACAAGAACAACATGACCCCTTTCATCAATGCCTCTACGGCCAGCACGTCCTGCCATTTGGAGCAGTTCATTTGAATTCAAAAGAGTACGGCCAGTTTCAGTCCTTTTGCTTAGAGATGAAATAACAGCTGTTCTTGCAGGCATGTTGATTCCAGCAGCAAGAGTTTCCGTGGCAAAAACAACCTTCACAAGCCCCCTTTGAAAAAGTTCTTCAATAAATGACTTCCAAAGGGGAAGACAACCAGCATGGTGTGCAGCAACACCTCGAAGGAGGCCTTTTGCAGAGGACTCCCTTACAGCATCAGGATATTGAATGCGAAACCTCTTTAGCGCCAGCTCTACTTCAGTTATCTCGCAGTCATCCAATAGCTGGCACTCTTCAAGATACTTAACAGCCGCATCACAACCTTTTCTGCTAAAGATGAACCATACTGCTGGAAGCATATCTCTTCCTTTCAGATGCCACAATGTATCTATAACTTGAGGGACCTATAAAAAGAAAAAAAAATTGGAAAAATGGTTTTGATTGAAATATAGTTTCAATTGAAAGATCAATAAGCATCAGCTCATACTTGTGAACGACGAATAGAGTTCATGTCATTCCTTGAAAGTGTAGGCACGTCAAGCTGATGTTTTCTTGATTTTCTTCTTCTAGACCCCTCATCCTTGTAAGGACTAGTTCCTGATGAATCAAGTTGTAACTGGTTGAGAGATAGCTTCCTGTCTCAGCGAAAGATGTAAGAAAGTTTATCAGAAAACAATTCAGGGTGCATGGAGTTCAACCCATGATAGGTGGTCAATAAGTTAGCATTCGACTTACATTAACATAATGATCCAGATGTAAGAAAAATCCCAACTAAGCTCACTTCAGGTCTCTCTTTTCTTAAAGAGAAGACCTGGAAAGACTTTCTTATAGCTACTACTAGAATCTAGCTTCCAAAATAGGATCTTTAAATTCCTGATGGTAAATGCTAATCGAAAAGTTCTGAAACAGTTCACTTTACAAGAGCCTACTTGTTCCAACATCAAAAGATGGAATCTAAAGAAAAAAGAAAGCAAATTTATCAATCAGGGAGCTGCCCTTAGAATAAAAATATCCTCGATACCGAAGTTCACTGCAACCTCAAACACAACGACAGAAAGTTCAATTCATTGTGAGAAGAGGTCAGACCACAAACTCTAGAATGTGGGTTATAAACTTTTGCTTCATTTTAACAGCCCTGAATACTTTCTAGGGTCTCTACGATGGTAAGGGGAGCAGTTTACCATAATGAAATGAAGGGCATCTTGTGAAAAATTTTACAACCATGTAGACTGGTCCTGCCGTCCAGTATTTACCAGTAAATTGGTTCCGTATAGACAATGAAGGAGAACATCAGAGCCTATTATTATAAAAGGAGTTAATCCAGTTATAGAGAATCACCTGTTCATGCCAGTGCCTTTCTCATCAAGAAGTGGTAATAGTGCTGTCTTTGTCGAAAAGTGCCAAGTCAATGGAACTGGACGCTTTGATGATGTTACTAACTCAGTTTTCCCGTGAATCTTGAAGCATCACAAAGGAACAGAGGATTAGAAACAGAACAAAAAAGAGCAAGAAATAAAAGATACAGAAAGAGAGGAGAACAAAGATGGGTAATGAATGCCCATTCATCCATGGTATAGTTCTTTAAAGCAACATTGCTATAATAATCAAAACACAAGGTCAGAATTGTCAGATTAGTAAAGTATAATGACAAAAACAAAGAAAACATAATCAAACTACACATACAAACAAATTGGAACATAAAGGTGCTTTCAAATTTTTTGCTAACACCACAATGAAAAAAGATGGCACTCAATGATACTTAAGTTCACACTTTTTAATCAAAATCAAGATCTAAAGCCAACATTGGTAGCCGGATATTGAACAGTCTCAATCCATAAAATTCCAAGGACTTCAGGAAAGTTCCTTTCTATGCACCAAAGCTGCGTTACAGGGCAACAGTAGAAGCAGTACCTGGCCAATCCAACCTGCCAACTCATCTGGGTTTGCAACAGTTGCTGACAGACAGATAAGTTGCACTTCTTTAGGACAATAAATTACCTACATAAGCACCAATTAATAACATATGCAAATGCATAAACTTTCATTTTCTGTAGGTCCAGAACTACTCACAATCTCCTCCCAAACTGTACCCCGAGATATGTCACTCAAGTAATGTACTTCATCCAAAATAATCACGTCCACATGGGCAAGTGCACTTTCAGAGGAAGCCATTCCAACACTGAATGACAAACTTATGAATTAGAACTAGAAACAAAAACCAGGCTCATTTATGTAAAGCCAAAAAGAAAAAGAAAACAAAGGATCAAACGCTTGATGAGATATCAAATACTCACAAAATGCAACAGCATAAAGATTTAATTACTAAAGAGTAGCATGTAGAAAATAATGCAGAAGAAAACTATGAAACAAATCATATTAAGAGCAAGATAAGTCTTCCAAGGTTGAGGAGTTAGCTATTGGCTTACCAATATCAACAATATACAAGAACAAATTTGTAAACACAAACTTCCATACTATCCCTTCAAGTACGAATTTGAGTGCCCAACAAAAGATAAAAAGAAAAGCCATCAAGTTCTACAATCACCTTTGATACAGCATGTTGCGCAAAATCTCTGTGGTCATTATCAAAATTTGAGCATCTTTATTAACTGCAGAATCTCCAGTAAGAAGCCCAACATTACTATCACCAAATGTCTCACTGCGAAAACAATGCATAACAATTGTACTTAGAAATACCTAAGTTTTATCACTAACAACTCCATGAAACCAATATTCCTTACCGGAAATCGCGAAATTTCTGATTCGACAAAGCTTTGAGAGGAGTAGTGTAAAACAATCTCCTTCCACGGGCTACAGTGGCGACTGCTGCAGATTCAGCAATCAAAGTTTTGCCACTACTAGTTGGTGCAGAAACTACAACTGAAGAACCTCGCAAAAATGCTTGAATAGCCAGTCGCTGGAAAACGCAAAAATAGAAATTTCACAATATCAACGTGCATTGAACAAGTTGTGATACTCATTTAATCCCTAACTTACAGATATATAATTTTAAGAAAACTTGGAGCAATTTGCTACTATCCTCCTTGGTATTCCATCAAAGTACAACTCCAGCATACCGTACCTTAGATTTTTGAATGCATACTTGCTCCACAAGTCTGACTTTCCTCATACACTCACAAGCTAGAAGATCTTATGTACCTCATTGTTAATAACTGTGCATTAGTTTCCAGAAGGGCCCTTGGGTTAGAATTTCCCAAGGACTAATTGGTTCAGATTAATGACTGAAGCTGATACCTTATCTTATGTGGACTTTTCAGTCAAAACTACATACTCAGGCCCAATGAATGATCTCATGTTGATCCACATATGTATCGAAAAGCATAACATGCACGTTATTTGAAATTTGGTCAGAAAGTCGTCCAATCAATTAACTCACTACCTATATTTGTTCATTACGTACTTATACTGCTCTCAGATTTCTCATAATCAATACTTATAAACACAACCGAGCTGCAGTTCTGCATGACTTCAAATTAGGAGCTACTAATCTGTTCATTCACGGGATTATGTGCTCGACATGCAGACATCTACCAGCACTTGGGATCTGCTATCTAGTGGCAGAAAGTAATATTGAAACTCAGAAACAGTGAAAAAGGTTTTCCTTCCAAACGAAATGAGAACCAAGTTGTAAGAGAAAATAAAATGTAGATGAAAGATCATGACATGAAAACTAGACAAATGTATAAAGTAATTTATGTCTCTCATAATGAAATCGATACCCCCATCTCATTCGGGGTCTAACTCTCCTTAAAAGTTATTCAAGCAGACATTCTCATGTACTATTTTCTTCACCAAATTCCAGAGCGCCAAAGATAGCCTCGGACATTTGCTCAAACACGTAATTCGCTAATGAAACTTAGGACAACCCAAATACATGATTAATAGTGCTATACACTAGAGTTCCTTCACCAAGAAAAGAAACACTAAGTCGAAGCGAATCACAAATTCAACTTATTCCTAAAGTTCGGAGCACCAAAAAATACCTGAAATTTATCAATTCTGAAGTTGTAAATGGAGGCCAGCTCCTCGACATCAATGATCTCCTCACCAAACTCCCGCACTTCATTCCTAATCCTCTCCACTCTCTGCCACTTCAACTCCTCAAATCTCGAATCATTGCCACTAACACCAAACTTCTCACCAATACCGTCACTGTCCTCCGAAACGCCGTCATCGTCTTCCTCCTCCTCCTCCTCTCCTTCACTGTCTCCACCGATTTCACCTGAAACAGCGCCGTACTCTTCCGCCGCGACATCATCCTCATCGTCTTCCTCATCAGATTCCGCTTCGTTTTCATCTTCGGAGAGTTGAGAAGACGATTCAATAGGGAAAATTGAGTTTGGAAACTTGTAGGCAGCTGCGAAGTGAGAGTGGTTCCTGGCGTGGAAGAACTGGAATCGGAGAAATGGTTTGAGCAGAGGAAGCGGCGAGAGTTTGTCGGTGCTGTGTACTGTGAAAGGAGAGTAAGAAAGAGAGGAGAGAACAGAGAAGGCAGTCATGGCGGGAGAGGATTTGAGCAGCACTTCTTCTTTCTACTGTTCAACTTAGATACTTTGCTCTCTCTACAGATAATTCTCGCCAGTTTTCAGCTTGGTTTGATGAATGTTTGTGATAATACAAATTTGCCCTTCAAATATTCCATCTTCCAATACTAATTCTGAAAATTCTTACCCAAACTCAATTTAGTCAATCAAACAATTACAAAATAAAATTATCACGTCATTGATCGCTTTCATTCAATTGTACTTCAATCAAATCACAATTATATTACATTGATCATATAATTGATTAAAATTCAACTAAATCCCATCTGAATTATAATTTCCCTACTAACTTAAATTTAATATTATTGTTTTTTTTCATGTAAAAGTGATAATTATATAATTAAATCAATCTATAAATTTTGATTTATATATTAATATAATTGTTGACACTAAAATATTTTTGAATAAATTACAAATTATAAGTGCAAATATATTGGCTAAAAACTAATATTTTCAATTAAAATTCATAATAAATTCGGGGAGTTACATATATTCAAGATAATAAAGTTTACAATTAGTCCGAATTAAATTTGGGCCTAACGCTCCTTGATAAATCGATCCAAAATAAATATAAATTTTCTTTTTATATTTTCATTGGCTAATTAGGTCGAAGTATATTCGATGGTTCAAGTACAGCCTTTTAACTAACAGATTCATATCGAAGTCTATGATGGTCAAGCCCAAATTACCTAATCCCATGCACATCTTCTATACTAATTTAAAAAAGAAGACAAAACTCCATTTTTACTCACAATAGCCACTTTCGCCCGTAGTTTCCACGAACATGATATGATTAAGTGTAAATTTAAATAAATACATTTTTAATTAGAGTATATACAATTTACATACGCACAAATTCTTATGCTCTAATTCATTTTTGAACTAATATATCATTATTTATAGTATAGCAAATCCACTGGATATAAAATTTACTAATGACTCATAAGATAGAACAACAAAAACGACATTTAGAAATTGTTAATGTCAGCAAATTCGATGAATTTTGATTAACGGCTGGGCCTATTTGTTAGACGAAAGCAAATCTCAAGAATGTTACATGTAATCTTACAAATCACGAGATATCTACGTGTAATTACACCAACATCAATAAAGAAGAGTGTAATTATTCTTTAATATATATTATTTATCTATCTATTAAGAGAGAGCACCTATTTAGTGTCTCTCACTTTTTTTATATTTAATTTTTATCTAACTTCCCACCCACATTATCTTTCTATAGTTATCTTTTAAAAATTTCGTCCATCTTTTTTTTGTCGTTGTTTTTTTTATGAATTTGATATTAACTTGTTATTTTGTATTATTACATAATAACATTTTATTTTTAATAATATTTATAATAGTTGCACATATATAAAGCGCGCCGCAAATTACTAATATACATAAAAGTCGAAGTTGTATGATACGCATTGTTCACAAAATAGGTAATTTAGCCCACAAACTCATATATGCCATTTATGAGTAAAGAGACGTACGGGGATAGTGATGCTTTTTTCACGCAACACTCGTGCTTATTACTAGTAAATCTTGTAAACAAATTAAACTAATATCTCAAGATCTTAGTAATTAACTTTATTTATAAAATGATACAAAAATAATTACTAAATGATTTTTATTTTTTAAGTTTTTTTGTTTCTAAATACAACCATACATTCCAAGTCAATTGTAAATAATAAGCTTGATTGATTTATAAATTTCAAAATTTATTTTCTCAGCGCAGCATCTTTGTAAAGATAAAATTATAAGGTTCACATGAAGTCAAAACGGATAATATATTTTGTAATGAAATACCGCTCGCCTTGTTGCATGAGGCCATGTACCAATCCCAAACCTTTCCACAATGTTTGGTTTTGTGTTTTGTCCCATTTTAGAGATGGGCCAAAACACAAAACTTTGTTTGTTTTTGTGTTTTGCACACCTTCACTAGGTGTGCAATTGTAATTTAATTTTTTTTATTACTTTTTTTTATTATTTTTTATTCTTCTCTTATCATAAATATATATATTATATTTCACTAACAAACAAAATACTATATATACATACACATATATATTACTAAATATATATATTAAAATGCATGATTTGACAATGAACAGTAACTCCTGTCTCCCAAATTTCAACATCAAACCTACACCACTTATTTTATATTATATCAAAACACAAATCCAAACATACCATCTATCTCAAAACACATACTTACTTATCTGTATTTTTTCTCTCTCTATCTCCAAAACACCAAAACAAAAACATCCAAAACATGAATCCAAACATAGTGTTCGTCTCCCACATTGTAGATGAAGACTTTGAGTAGCTCAAAAGCCTCCACGATGTCTCATCTCCTTACAAAGACGTATTTTCTAATTTTATATAAAATTAGAGCAGACAATATCACGAAAAGACATATGTTGCAACCAAATGCCTCCTCTCTGTACAGAGCCGCCTACCGTGAAGCTCTAACAAGGCGTCCCTCTATGAGTGACAATAGCTCGCACAAATTACAAACTCAAGCTCCCACATATAGACCTTGAGACGTATACAACCGGCCATGTCATTTTCAACAGAAAACTTGAGTGGCTTATAAGTTTCAAAGTTTTAATGTTCTCTTCTTCATAGTGTTGCATCTTTTCAAAACAAAATCGAATCGTGAGACCGGCATGGAGCCAATCAGATAATATTCTATAAGAGTTTAAATGACTTATAAACCTCAAAGTCCTAATACATCATCTTTGTAATGATGCGTTTTTTATAAACAAAATCAAAACGTGAAGCTGGTATTAAGCCTATTAGATAACATTCGTCCAATGAAGTAACGCCGCATTACTTTTTAATTTTCATAATAATATAAATACAATTATTATTACTAATTTGTTATATAATCATAATATTATTATCTATTTGAAATTTAATAGTAAAACATGGAATGTGGAAGATGGTTAGATAAATTTAGCAAGGTTGGTAGTAGGAGTAATAATTGACAGAAAATCTTTTGTTATCCGCACTCAACTGCTGACTTTCATTTTGTTCCATTTAGACCCCAACACTTGACATTATTTATATATTAGTGTTTTCCTTCCGAGTATTCTCTCGGCCGTTGTCACCTCTTCTTTCTCACTCACCAAACCAAACCACCGTATCTCGCCCTTTCGCCATCTCAACAGACGCATATTACGCCACCTACCCAGCAGTCAACCAAATCCAGCGCCACGAATGGCTCAGCTGACTCAACGCGCCGCCACCTTCCAGAGAACCCTCTCCGCCGCGGCCTTCTCGGTTTCCTCCACGCGCTGCCTCAACACCGCCTCGACCTCCCCAATTACTGTTGAGACCTCACTCCCGTTTACCGGTCACAAGATCGATCCCCCGTCCCGCTCAGTTGAGACCACCCCTCAGGAACTGCTCTCCTTCTTCAGGGACATGGCTCTAATGCGCCGCATGGAAATCGCTGCCGATTCGCTTTACAAGGCAAAACTTATCCGCGGATTTTGCCATCTCTACGACGGTCAGGAAGCTGTCGCCGTCGGGATGGAAGCTGCAATCACAAAAAAGGATTGCATAATCACCGCATATCGGGATCACTGTATCTTCTTGGGGCGTGGAGGGACGCTTTTGGAAGCGTTCGCGGAGCTTATGGGGAGAAAAGACGGGTGCTCAAAGGGGAAGGGAGGTTCGATGCATTTTTATAAGAAGGAAGGAGGGTTTTATGGCGGACATGGGATTGTTGGCGCGCAGGTTCCTTTGGGGTGTGGATTGGCTTTCGCACAGAAGTACAGCAAGGACGAGAATGTGACGTTCGCGATGTATGGCGATGGTGCTGCGAACCAGGGGCAGCTATTTGAGGCGTTGAATATGGCGGCGCTGTGGGATCTGCCTGCTATATTGGTCTGCGAGAATAATCACTGTAAGATGTTTGAAAAAAGTTTCAGAAAATCTGCATTTTCATTTGTATTGATTTGAAATGCATTTTCATCTCTAATGCTTTGAAATATTGAAAAGAAAAAGTTGTACGGATTCTATTGAAAATGAAGTATACAAGATTCAACTCCGTTGATCCTTGATTCTGGGTGTATACGAGAGAAATGCATTATTAACTGTGGTACTAATTCTGAGATATGTTTTAAATGCTGTTGTTATTTTCCTATATGTTAGTTACTGCAAGAAAAATCAGTGTAAGATGTTTGACTAATGCGAGCTTTTGCATTCTCTATTGATTTTTGAGTAAAAATGCTATGAGGATGAGTGCTTGATTTGTTTTGTACATTCAAAGTATGTTTTTGTAAATACTTTGTGCATGATTCAGCCTGATTGATAGAATTTTGTTACCTGGATGTGTTGTTAAACCCAATACTTGGATACATATGACATTCCACTTTTTTCCCTCACTTTCATTTGGGATAAGGAAGGAAATCATAAAGACTTTCTTAGTGATGCTCTAAAATCTTCAGTTCACGAAACTCAATTGATTAAAGTATATGCTGTCTGTATATGTTTGACATTGGAAGTAATTCTGGAGCACACAGATATAATTGTATGCGAGTTCAGACGTTTGATTTGCTTAATTGGATTGGCACACAGATGGAATGGGCACCGCAGAATGGAGGGCGGCGAAGAGTCCAGCATATTACAAGAGAGGAGATTATGTTCCAGGATTGAAGGTAAAATGGGATTTTCCCATTCTTATTTACACAATACCCTCTGGTCCAGTTTGACCAGGCATAGATTCTTAGTCAAAATCTGAGACGAGTAACTTATGTGTGCTTTTACAAGTGTTCTTAAAAGTAGTAGTTGAAGTTACTGATATTACATTATTGCTTTAATTGAGAGGAAAATTTTGAAAATTAAAGGAAATGGGGAAGTGTGAGTGGTAACATCTAGGACAAATGGAGCATGTATTCTATTCCAATTGCTGAAATGCTTTATGGGACGACTTAGGCTTGGAATAGACTGTTAGAGAGAATTAGTCCAAATTTTGTTTAGCTTGTGCTTAGGGCTATTTTCCTGTTGCCCTTTCTGCCATGCTATGCTGAAATTATACCTCTGCACATGCTAAAAAATGATGTGTGGTAAACCAATAAACCTTTTAACACCGGTTTTTTTCCCTCCTCCATGTCTGTTGGCGTTTCCTTAATTTCTATGACATATCCATAGAAGATCGATAATTTGGAGAAGGCAGGGGATGCAATAAGCTGATAATGAATTATTAAGCCTGAGTTTGGTATATTTTACTTCTATTTATTCTGTTGCTTTCTATTTTTTGAGAATCCAAAATGTTTTCTGGTTGTTTTGCGATTCTTCACTTCATGGAAGTTCAGTTCTAAAGGTATGAAAGTACTCTGCTACAACTGACACCAATTGGGAAAAAATACTTTTATCCTATTCTAGTTGTTGATTGCAGAATGTGTGACTTCATAAGGATGGTCTCCTATGAGATGGACTAATCCATTGGTATTTGAATAGCACCATCTTTTGCTTATGGTGATAAATGGACACCTCGAATACATGAATATAAAGTGACATTTGATGTCTGCCTCTATCACCTTTTTGAAAGCCACATTTGATGTCTGCCTCTATCACCTTTTCTGAACTTTACTTCTTGTATCCCCTGTATTTGTATTTAAACAGATTCGCACATGCAATCTGTGGAAGCAGTGCTAAGATCAGATCCGCCTTACAACCTAAATTATGTGTTATCTTGACTCTTGATGAAATGTTTTGTGAAAACAAGATAACCTATATGTTAAGCTGAAAGAATGTTGACTTTTGAAAGAAGTATTGTTGATATGAGGTGATAGAAAAGTTAGTTGTATCCTAAACACATAAATTTCTTTCTTTTTCTAATGAATTGCATATTTGTATCCACAGGTGGATGGTATGGATGCCCTCGCTGTGAAACAAGCTTGCAAGTTTGCAAAGGAGTATGCCCTCAAGAATGGACCAATTGTGAGTGCACGCATTAAGATTCTTCCAATTTTAATACATTTATGTACCTTTCATATGCCTTTTTCTGTAGTCCCCATGTAACTATTCACTTCTTTTATTGGGCTTTCACAAATATTTATTTCATATACCATGTTTAATACTGTTGGCACTGATACGCTCTATCAGGCCTAGAAGCCTAGAACAGAACAAAAGCTTTTCCTAGATTAATTTTGGCATATTTAGGGGAAAACAATAAAGCTTGCATGAGTCGACTAAATAATATGTGCTGCATTATTTCTGGTTTTGTTATGATGGGATCCACGAGCGTCTTCTTTTAAGGTTTATAAATTAATATGACATGTCTGAAACTTTTCATCAGGATGTCAAGACATAATGGTGTTAGTTAGATCTTGTCTGCTTGAAGTTTTAGCTTAGGAAAGAAGTACCATCCATCTTAATGTTCGAGGACTTGCTTACATAAGGAATGGTTGAACCAATCTGGTTCAACAGGTGGTTCTTCTGGATCATTTTACATTTTTAAAGAAAGTCCTTTTTTTAGTGCGCTTTTCCTTGTTGCTAAGCAAGTGAAATTGGAAAAGCAGATGACACATTGCAGATGAATATCATCTCTTTGTAAGCATTGCCATTTTCATTCATGAGTTATATAGCCATCCTTTATACTGCGCCGTATCTTTGTTGCTGAAGCTCCTGCACTCCATAGTCATTATATTTAATGGCCTTTCTCATTGATCTCAAGTGAGCAGGTGGCTCTGTCCTTTGACACTTAAATTAGAACTCTGTTGTATTTCTTCATTTTTACTATGTAATAAAACTAATATATACCCCTTGGTTCTGTTCAGATTCTCGAAATGGACACCTACAGGTATCATGGACACTCTATGTCTGATCCTGGAAGCACCTATCGTACGCGTGATGAGATTAGTGGTATCAGACAGGTAATATAGTTTGAATACCTCTCATGATTATAAGTATTGTACTCTTCATATTATGTGTTTGTTCAATTCTCCTCTCTACAGGAACGTGATCCTATTGAAAGAATCAGAAAGCTTATACTATCTCATGATCTAGCCACTGAAAAGGAACTGAAGGTAACATAATAATATCTCTTTTTTACTTCTGTGCCTGGAGGATCCAATTTCTCCGGAATCAGCTCTCCTTTTTGTTTCTTCTGTTGCATATTTATTGGTTTTCGATTGTGGACTTCCTAACTGAATGAATAGTTTGACTGAAGCTTTTCTGCTGAAGAATGAAATCATGGTGAGATTACGTACTGTTTTTGGTTTGTCTCAGGATACTGAGAAAGAAGTAAGGAAAGAGGTAGATGAAGCCATTGCACAAGCTAAGGTTAGAACTGCTTCATGCTCATGTTTATTCAGAATGGATCTACAATAGCACTTCATGGTATCTTGGTTTGTATGACGACATATATCCATCTGGTTCTGCAGGAGAGTCCCTTGCCTGATCCGTCAGAGCTTTTTACTAATGTATATGTCAAAGGCCTGGGGGTTGAGGTACAACTGCTTTTACCATCCTCATTTATTTTTTGGGAGACACTGAGAAGCTTAAGTGCTGACATTCGTCTTTTGCCTGTAAACTACTTGGCTAACTCTTTAATTTCATAGTTTGAGCTTCTGTATAGGGCATTTACTCTACAAACAGGACCGGGACGATATTATCTTGTCTCCCATGATCTGTTTTAGTTAAGGATGAGTCTACGAACTATAGATTTCACAGACCTCGTCTGGTTAGGCTGAAAAATAACTCCTTAAATTTGTGAAAAAATAAAATCTATTGCAATGTCAGAAGAAAAAAATGTATTCCGTTGAATGACCTGTAGCTTGACCACTCTGGATTATGGGAGAAAAGCCTGCTCTGGTCACATCTCGTCCACCTTCCTGCTTACATTCCATTTGTTTATGTTATGGCGTTTGTATTTCCTAATTTGGTTGATGCCTGCTTAGAAGTATTACACATAGTATAGCATAACACGGACTCTTGGTGACGAGGTGGGCCAAAGATTATAGCTTCCATTTCGAGATGTGATATGTGAATACTTAGTGTAAAAACATGTACTGTGATACTACTAACAATTGCTGCAAACAATGTCCTGCTGCTGATATTATTCTAAGTAGCAAGCCAATGTGGTTCGTCATTTAACTGAAACATGTATTACTGCAGGCATTTGGAGCAGACAGAAAAGAATTGAGAGCTGTGCTTCCATGAATAGGAAAAAACGTAAACACACCTTCCACCAGACCCGATTCATGGACCAACAGGCAATAAAAACAAAGAGAAGTTGAGACAATAAGAGCTTCTTTTGAGAATGTCGCTGAAGAAAGCTTCCTCAGTTTTGATTTTACTATTCTTTCCCGTTTACTCACTTTGTGCATGTCAGAAGATTTCTCTTTGCTGATACTGTAACAACATGTAATTTAAGTCTGTTTTGTTGGGAGGCTCAACTTTTGCTTGTATTGTTTGTTTCACTTTCTTACCCCACTGTAACTGATTTTGCAGTTTGGTGATTTCTGATTAGATTTGCACTCTTACTACAAAGGGCAATTTGTTTTAAAGTGTGACCAATTAAAATAGCAGCAAAAGGGTCATCTAATCTTTTGACGTAAGTATTGGATAATAATTATATAGTTTAGGGGGTAAATTACAGTTAAACATACGATTGGTATAAAATTTAGAACATGGGAGTAAATTGGCAAGTTTAAATATAGTAAGATTGTTTTACTCTCAAAACTAATCTTTATGTATCTAAATCTATATGTTAAGGTTCATGGCTCAGAAAAATTACTTTTTGTAGGCAATGTATATGGATTGATTAGAGTACTATACATTTACTTTTCTCTCCCACAAATTATCATTCTTTAACTAATTAGTTTTATCAATTATATATGAATAATATATATTCAAATTAATATATCTTATCATTCTTGGTAAGCAATTCATTTAACTTTCTTTTAATTTATTTAATTAACTAAATATAATAAAAAATTAAATTGTACATATATAGTGCTTCAGTTTCCAATTTTATTTATTCTTTCTATTCTGTAATCCAAAGTTAAAAATAGTGCAATTGGGCCAGGTATGTTTACATAGTTTTAGGTTTAACCTACCCAGATCTATTCTTAAAGAACAAAAAAGAAAAATCAAACACACACACAAGGGATACTTACATTTTTTTTTTTTTTTTTTTTGGGATTTGATATAATTATAAATAAACTTCATATGATTTGAAAAATTACGTCTAGTACATTCAATTGAAAAAACTGATTTGTTGCAAATCAGATAAATATTTCTATAACCAAATTATCCTATATATTTTCATGCATTAATGCATGAGATGATGTATATTCTCACCGTTATAAACATATTTTAGTTGGAAAAAAATTATTTGACATGCAATAAGTTTGTAATAAATGAATTGAGGGTAGATATTAATTTTTTTTTATTTATTTTTGTTAATATCAACAGATTTGGTAAATTTTGACTAATAGAGGAACTTATTTATTAAATGAAAGCAAACCTCATGAATGCTAAATATAATTTGGGCCTTGTGGGGTTTTCAGTACTATACTTATTTCTTGTTCCAAAGGCAAAAGTGCATTTTTTATCGCACTCAACATAATATCTTATATTTTTGGTTCTATAATTTATGAAATTATCATATTTATAATAGAGAATTATTATTTTTTATTTTATAGAATAAAAATTGTGACAGATTTAATTCGATTAGACAAAAATTATTATATTTTATGGTTCCAAATGCTATACTTTTTTAATCTTTGGACTAAATGAGCAAAAGTACAATTTTTTTGCTCTCCAATATACAAGAAATGTACGCTGTGTGAGTATTAGTCTATTCTAATGATAGCTAATGATCTATTATAATAGTATATATTATTCAATTATACATATTTGATATCAATAATTGGAATATACTGATTGTGATTATTAAAATTAACGATTTAACTATAAACAATTCACTAAAAAAAAAGCACAGCAAAACAACATCTTAAATATTTGCTTATATCTTTATAAAACACACAATTCAACATGCTTTAACTTATCTTTAATTATCATATAATAATATAAGGGTAAATTTATTATCCTTTCCTAAAATTGGTACAATAATAAATACAAATTTCGTTTAAAAATTTACAAATATCCCCTCATTTTAATGTTCATTCAATCTTTCTTTCCTTTTTTTTATGAACCCAACAAAATGACATTTTAAATTATGAATTATAATTTTATATATTTTTTATTATTTTAAATTATTTTTTATGGACTAATATACGATATGAATTATTTATTTTAGACATCCTAAAATAGTTTACAATTGTCAAACCATTTAAAAAAAGATATATATCAACAAGGGTGAGTAGTAATTGAGGTTATATTTATAATTTTTCAAATAATAATAAATATTCATAATTATATCAAAATTAAAAAACTATAGCTATAATTTATCCTTAATATAAAATACAAAATCGAACTTTTTAATAAAGAAAATACATACACTTATCTCTATCATTCTCTCTCAATCTACCATGAACAAAGAAAGACAACTTGAAAATATAACCAAACAACTATTTATTAATTGTTTGTTTGAAAATAAATGAAAATAATATTTTTTTATTAAATTAAATTATTTTAAGCTTAAAGTATAAGTAATTTTCTACCATTTTGTACAACTTATTATTATAATTGTACATATTAAGTTGAGACGCTCAAACACTTCAACTCTATAATTTTTTTCTTTTATTTTCAAATATTTTTAGTTTTTACTGCAAATAAATTTATAATTTTTTAAGATAAATAGCAGCTACCTTTCATGAGAGTTGGTATAACTACGAGTATTATTTTATTTTAAAAAATAAATATTCTCTCAAACAAAAAATAATTATGTAAACTGTAAAGGATGAGTTAAAAATCACTATGTTAATACTTTAGAAAAAATAGTCTAAAATTTTAATTTATAATTTAAAAGGTTATTTAATTTGCTCACCATAAAAATTTGATGAATTTCAAAAAAATGAACAGAAAAAACTATGATTAAACAAACATTAAAATATTTTTCTTATAATTTTTAAATAATAATAATATATTTATAATTATATCAAATAGCAAATGCAAAAACGAGCAAAGTCATTTCCATACCCCCCCGGCTCATATAAATTACCTTTCCATCACTGCAACCAAACAGAGGATATATCTTCTCTCGTTACCATAAACCCCACTCTCTTCCTCCCAAAACCTCTTAGTCCACTGTGAATCTTGCTCACATAAAGGTTTTACATCATTTCCTTGTCGGAATCCCTTCGATATTCTTGGCCCATTCTTGCCTTTCTGGGGACTTGAGGATTCATCTCGAAGGTACATTTTAACAAACACCTAGTCTCCATTATTTTTTCTTGGGTTTGAACAGCTTGTCTTTATTACTCAATTTCTTTGTGAGTCTTCTCATTTCTCAATTCTCACGACTCGGGACTCACCATCACCACCAGTCAACTTTTTTTCTTTCCCACCAACTTTCAAATCTAACCCTAACCCCACAAACCAAGCCCCAAATCTATCTACCAGCACCGTTTGCCATTACATCTCTTAAGGTCTCTTTTTATTTTATACGAACTTCAAGCGAAGCCTGTAAAAGTTCGAAAATCATAGCTCTTAGGTTCTTCTGTATATTTGACTTCATATTTGCCCCATATTTTGTAACCCCATATTTTGCTGTCGAAAATCATGGCTCTTAGGTTCTTCTATAACCCCATATTTTGCTCTTGATCTTTTTCTGTTTTTTGTTTTGCTTCTATAAGTTTTGCAAATTTTCATATTGCAATTGTTGAATTAGAGTTAAATTTTTTATTTGCTCAACTATTGAAATTATAGTTTAAAATATGTGAGTTTATTGCTGAAATATTGCTTGCATAGTGCAAAGAATTTTAATTTGCTGAGATAAAAGTCCATATTAGTTAATTAAGTGCTGAAATTGTTAAGACATTGCTTAATTTTCTGAAATAAGTGTTACAATTTAATTAAGTAATGGCTGAAATTTGTGGGACCCAAGGTCTCCTCTTTGTAATAATTTATATTTCGCACAGTAAGTCAGTGTGGCTCGAGCCTGAACTAACAAATGTGCTGAACTCGAGCTCGAGCTCGAACCATAAACCGACTAATACCCATACTGAGAGTTCAGGTCAGGCGTCAAATTGAGATTGTGAGAACTGAGAGTTGAGTTTCTGAGACCACCATCACTTCTTCCTAAAGAGACGACAATCCCCTCCTTCCGTGAATCCGCCGCCACGGCCGAGCCCGTCTCACCGTGGTGCCCATCTCCTTTTCCGCCTTCCTTGATAGGTGCCCGCCTCCTCATCTCGCGTTGGCGTCACCCGATTAGGTAATTTTAGTTTTCAAGAAATTTGTTGGGATTTGAATGAAGGGATCACTCTGCATTGCTCTATAGTTTGATCGGTCGTCCTTCCATATATAGTTTTATTCGTGCAACAAAATATAGTTGTGACCAAAAGCCGGAAGACACCTGAAAGTTCAACAATTAGGAGGAAGTGTTTCTTGGAAATTTCTATTAGTGCTACAACTGAGAATGAAGGTTTGGGATATTTGAGACACATCATTAGATGTATTAAGTGATGGTAAGACAAGAATGTTGAGATGAAATTGCACTAAAATGAAACAAGATAACAGTAAGAATTCAACTCTCTTGTGATGCGGCCCACCAAACATAAATTGCTGAACATCATAGGAATATTGGTATATGCACTATTTGAAGTGACAGGTGTTTGATTTGATGTTAGGAAATTGCTAGATAGAACTGAAATGTTTGATTTGATTTCATCTTAAATGAAGCAGTTTACTAATACACAGCTCAGTTCATCCAAAAAGCTGAGAGGCTGAAAGCTGAAGCATTTATACGAGCTCATTACTCTTGTGCTTCATATAGTGCTGCCTTGACTTGCATCAATAACGTGTGTGGATTTCTGCCCTTTCATAAGAAAATTGGATTGAATTTCTAAAATTGTTGCCATGTATTCTCTACAACAGGATTCTCTCTTTCTCCTTTATGAAATCCATGGGTTCTTGTGCTGTATTTTGATATTTCTTTGCTTAAACTTAAGTTTGGCATCTCATTCTATATCATATATGCACCCGCATGGCCGTACTTGAACTGAAATAGGTCTGCAATGCTTAAGTAGTGATCTTTGCTTTCTAGTTCTGGTGAATCTGGTCTATATATCTAATTTTCTTCTTAATTTAAATTCAGTTTTATTTGGTCTGTATGCTGCTTTAGTTCTCCTTTGTGATTGGTTTTCTTGGTTGTGAACTCGATGTTTTGACTATTGTAGTTGTTGATAATGTGGAATCATCTGGAACTGAAGCACTGAAGCAGATAAAAGCTTAAAGTTACGAGGTTGGTGGTTGTTTTCTTTTGCCGCGTTTGATTTATATATGTTAACTACTTTGACCATTTTCACTTTCATGATAGGTGGTGATATGATATTACATGTCTGACTCTGCTGAGGCTACAACCAGACTTGATGGAACTGTTTCAACATATATACCTTGTCTTAAGAACTATAGAAATCTGCCTGATTTTGAGTGGCTCAAATCCACAAATCTGATACTATGATGATAAGACTTTGGCAGACAACATTGAGGTCTAACTTGTGAGTTTCTCGATGCAACTTTCTTGGCCCATCGAATCTTGTGAGTTGTTATTTGTTTGTCTGAAGTTTATACTCAGCTTGAAAAGTAAAATCCTGTTTGAATATCTAAAAACTTCAGACAGATATGGTAATTTTGTTTATATTTGAAAACTCTTTAAGTAATTCAGTGATGGATTGGCTTATATAGTGGATCTTTAGATTTTTTCTGAAACTGTAATGCAGCCAGATTCTTGATATTTTCCAAGTTATATATTGAGTTTCCAGAAGATCTCAGATATCAGTATTGAATTACCAAGATTGTCCAAAGTTCTAATTAAGCTTGTATAATTTAGAGAGTTGAAAAGGGAATTCAGCTGCAAACATTTGTGTTCATGAATTTGGATGACTGCATCTATTTCCACAGAAGACTTCTAGTTGGATATGGTGCATATGTGAACCTTGGTAGTTGGATATGTTAGACACGTGATAATACTCCATATAATTACTTGATGGTGCTTTTACTCAACAAAACTAAAGATTACTACTTTTATTGCTTATTCTCCATACTTTTAAATTGTAAAATAGTCCATACATATCGAATGTCTTCGCTTTTCAATTAAGTTGCTTTTAATTGTTTTTCAGGTATGAAAACTTTCACCTTATATCTTTATTTCTAGAGTAGATACAACATATTCAATCATTCAACATGAGGAGGACGGAATTCAACAAACTATGGATGATACAAATCCGTCTACCAACTTAAAAAGACATGAGCATAGACACAACTGAGGTTGATAAAGAAGAGGATACTTCATTGCCGAAGGCCAAAAAAAAAAAAAATCAGCGGTTTGGTTAGAATTTAAAGAAGTCAAGGATGTAGACGGCACTATAAACATCCCTTGTAACCTGTTGCAATACAATGTTTGCGAAAGGCAAAGGTAATCTAACAATTTAGTTGCACAAACACTTGCAACACCGCCAACCATTATAACAAAAGCTACAAAGGAGAGAGGGATTCAATGCAAACACAACTTGGTTTTATGCCAAGCAATGTAGATCTAACATTTTATCTAGCTTTGCAAGATTGGAAGTTTGAAATGGAAAATATGAAAGACTCACTAGCTCATTGGATAATAGTGATGCAAGAGAAATCTTTCTCTGAAGTAGAAAACTAGAGATTTGATTTGTTTTGTAGAAGGGGAATGCCTCGGTAGAGATGAGTTTCAAGACCAACAAGAAGGTCATATTGTGTCAATTTTTATAAGGAATCAGAATCCTTTGTCAGAAAGTTGTGCAATTTCGTCTTCTCGGCCTACACGATAATGTCTTTGTTGTTCTTGAAACTCCTCTCCAAGCATTCCTCTTTTGCAAACAAATTAAATCTCTGTTCTTCCACTTTAAAGAAAGATTTCTCATGCATCATTATCCAATGAGCTAGTGATTTTCATATTTTCTATGTCAAACTTCCCATCTCGCAAACCCCTTGATAAGATGTTAGATCTACATTGCTAGGCATAAAACCAAGTTGTGTTTGCATCGAATTCTCTCTTTCCTTTGTAGCTTTTGTTATACGATGGTTGGCACAATGTTGCAAGTGTTTGTGAAACTGAGTTGTTGGATTACCTTTGCTTTTAGCAAATATCTTATTGCAGTTGTTACAAAAGATCTTACAGTGTCGTCCGTGTCATTAAATCTAAACAAACATTTGATTTTTTTGTCTTTTGGCCTTCGACAATGAAGTATCCTCTTTTTTATCAACCCCCGTTGTGTCGGTGCTTATGTCAATATCATTTAAGTTGGTAGACTGATCTTTATTTGTTGAATTCCATCCTCCCGAGGTTGAATCTGTTGAATTTACTCTAGAGATATAAGGTGAAAGGTTATCATTTGGCGTCTCATGATCATGATCAGATATCCAACTATCAAGTTTCACATATGCAACATATCCAACTATCAGTGCAAATAGAAGCACTCATCCAAATTCATGAACACAAATGTGAGAAGGTGATTTCCCTTTTCAATTCTCTAAATTATAGGAGCTTAATTAGTACTATGGTAATCTTTGTAATTCAGTGCTGAATCATGAGTAGATTTTCTCTGGCAACTCAATAAATACACTTTGAAAATAATATCAAGAATCCATATGCTCTTCAGTGAATTACTTCAAACATAAACAAAAATACCATATTTGTCTGAAGTATCTAAAAAAAGAATGTTGGGCCTGGACCCGAACCGAATAACCGGATCTGGATACTACCCGAAAAAACGGGTCTAGTAGAAGGGTTCGAGTCTGGGACCAATTGGGTTTTGGTAGGGGTGGCAGATGAGTCGAGCCGGCTCGCGAACTCGATTTTAAGCTCGACTCGAGCTCGAGCTCAATATACTCTGTTCATAAGCTCGCGAGCTTTTTCTGTTCTTTTTTTATAAATATTTTTATTTTTCAAATTTTATATGTTTACTTCCATGTTCAATACTTTATCAACTTTATTTCCAAAATTAACCATATAATATAATTATTAATCAATATCATACATTTTAAGATACTAATAAACTATGGTACTTTTATTTATACAGTTAATCTTTTATACAAAAACAAGCATAATCAATAATTAGTAAGTTTTAATATTTTTAGAATAATTATTTAATATGACACATAAATTATGATATATTTTAATATCTATTTGTAATCTCTTATACTTTTTTAATTTGACAAGTCCTAACAATTAACTTATAATTTTTTAGATCTATTTGTGAGTTTTATATATATATCAAGATACATAGTATGCAATCTATTTTATGACTTATAAATTTATGTCAAAATTTGGTGATTCCCATGAATAATCTAAAGATCATCATCATCATCATGATAATAATAATAATAACAATAATATTAATAATAAGGATGATGATGGTTGAACAATTTTAATTATTTTTATTGTTATTTTATTATATGTATAATGAGATCAATCATTATTTTGTACTTTGGTTTAAAAAATTCAACTCTTAATTTTTTCTTGTATATAATAAGATCAACAACCTTTAGAAAATAACTTATGTTTATTTTTTTTACTAATATTAATAACTATACAAAATTATTGCAAGTAGTTTGATAATTTGATTTTTCTATACTTTTACTAATTATATTACTACTAAACTAATTAATTGTTTATATTTATAACAATAAATTAAAATATTGTACCATATGTTTAATATTTTTATAATTAATAAAATAATATTTAATATTATTTATTTATAACAATAAAATTTTATTAAAAAGAAATAACAATTTGCATAAGCTCTAGTTCGAGCCCGAGCCATAAAACATAAAATCTAGCTCGACTCGCTTACCCCCCTAGGTTTTGTACTGAGTCGGGTCCGAGTCCATACAATAATTATTGGGCCTCTCCTCTTAGGGTATAGGCCCTACCCATTGAAGGCCTACTTGGAAAACATATAAAAGTCGGCCCATAACGTTTTACCTTGTGCACACGTCTCTCACTCTATCTCCTGAAACCCTAACACCATCTCTCTGAACCCTAAAATTCAAAATTATTGTGTCAAAGTTACTATTTTGCATTGCATTTGATCTTAAATGAATATTCAGGTATGTCGATTGCGTTTGTGCTTAATATTTTCTATTAATTACATTGCTTTTCTTTGTATGAGTGATATACATGTCTGCATGCAAAACAATCATCTCTTGTAGAATTTTGCTGATTTTTCTTTTTTTAATTGATAAGACGATGGGTTCAAAATATTCCAATTTCATGGTGGAGATTCAGTTTCAAAGTTCAATGGTGAAGTTTAAATTTTTTTAACGAAAAGTTTGAATTGGGTGATTTGAAGCTGATTAAAGGTTCAATTGTCCTTCAAGTTCTTAAGTGGAATGCTCCTGATATTCTCATTCGGATTGCAGTAATTTTTTTTCGTTCCGCCGCTTCAAATAGTATAGATGAGTACTGTTATGATGAGATCACGCTTTGGTTATGGAGTTCAATTATTTATTTCCGATGCAGATTGTTCCCCACCTGCAAAGGTGTGCCCTTTTTGAAGCTTTGGTTGTCCACAAGCTGTTACCTCTTACATTCTCATGAAGTGAGCTGCATAGGCACCTTATCACATGGCACTTATGAGAGGAACAGAGAGATTGATTTTGAGATTCTATTTAATGCTTGCACAACATTGGAGGTTGCCAAGCGCCTTCATGCTCTTCTTATTGTGTCAGGGGAAGTCCAAAGCATTTTTGTTGCCACCAGGCTTGTCAACATCTATTCCCATCTCGGCGATGTTTCCTCATCTCGGGATATTTTCAATGAAGTTCCAAGAAAAGATGCCTATACTTGGAACTCAATGGTATCAGCTTATGTCCGGAATCGACGTTTCAGTGAAGCAGTGGAATGTGCATATGAAATGCTGTCGAGTGCTGATGCTAGACCTGATTTCCATACTTTCCCCCCTGTGTTGAAAGCATGTAATTCTTTACTTGATGGGACCAGGTTGCATTGCTGGATTTTGAAATTAGGGTTGGAATGGGATGTCTTTGTGGCTGCTTCCTTGGTGCATATGTACTGTCGTTTTGGCTTTTCTGGTAGTGCCTATCTAATATTCAAGGATATGCCAAACCGTGATATGGGATGTTGGAACTCTATGATTTCTGGATTTTGCCAAAATGGCAATGCTGAGGCGGCATTGAGCATCTTGGGTGACATGGGATTGGCGGGAGTAGAGATGGATTCGGTGACCGTTGCAACTGTTCTCTCTATCTGTGCACAAATGAATGATATATTACATGGGGCGTTGATCCATTTGTTTGTGATAAAACATGGTTTGGAGTTTAACGTCTTTGTTTCAAATGCCTTAATTAACATGTATGCCAAATTTGGTGAACTGAAATGTGCCCAAAATGTCTTTGACCACATGGATGTTCGAGATTTAGTGTCATGGAACTCCATAATTGCAGCATATGAGCAAAATTATTATCCATATGATGCGCTCAAATTCTTCCATCAGATGCAATCAAATAAAGTGAAACCTGATTTACTGACAATAGTGAGCTTGTCTTCCAGTGTTGCTCAGACCAAGGACTTTATAAGCAGCAAAACAATTCATGGATACATCATGAGAAGGTGTTGGATTATGGAAGACACTGTGGTTGGAAATGGAGTTGTTGACATGTATGCTAAATTAGGCATTATTGACTCAGCACTCAAGGTTTTTGAGGAACTTCCTCGTAAAGATGTAATCTCATGGAATACAATGATCACAGGTTATGCTCAAAATGGTTTTGCAAGTGAGGCCATTGAGGTGTTCTGCAGGATGAAAGAAAACAATGATTTGACACTTAACCAAGGGACATGGGTGTCTATTATACCGGCTTATGCTCATTTGGGAGCTCTCAGAGATGGAATGAGAGTTCATGGTCATGTTCTCAAAGAAGGCCTTGACTCGGATGTCTTTGTGAGTACTTGCCTTATTGATCTTTATGGAAAATGTGGGAGACTGGGAGAAGCTCTGTCTTTATTTTATGAGGCATCTAAGGAAACCTCTGTCCCTTGGAATGCGATAATATCATGTCATGGACTTCATGGACTTGGTGAGACATCTCTGAGGCTTTTTAGGGATATGTTAAATGTAGGTGTCAAGCCTGATCATGTGACCTTTTTGTCGTTGTTGACTGCCTGTAGCCATTCAGGTTTGGTTGATCAGGGCAAGTGGTGTTTTCATGTGATGCAGCAAGAATATGGAATCAAACCTACTTTGAAGCATTATGGCTGCATGGTAGACTTGTTTGGTAGGGCTGGCTTATTGGAAATAGCATATAATTTCATTGACAGTATGCCTTTGAGACCGGACGCTTCCATATGGGGAGCTCTGCTTGGTGCATGTAAAATCCATGGAAATGTTGAAATGGGTAGAAAGGCCTCGAGTCACTTGTTTGAAATTGATTCAGAAAATGTTGGATACTATGTTTTGTTGTCAAATCTTTATGCAAATTTTGGGCACTGGGAAGGGGTGGGTGAAGTGAGATCATTGGCTAGGAATAGGGGTTTGTGGAAGACTCCTGGGTGGAGCTCAATTGAACTAAATAATAGGATTGAAGTCTTCTATACAGGCAGTCAATCTCACCCGCAGTGTGAAGAGATATATAAGGAATTGGCAATACTAAATGCGAAAATAAAAGGCCTTGGTTATACTCCAGACTATAGCTTTGTACTGCAGGATGTTGAGGATGATGAAAAAGAAAATATCCTTGCTGGTCACAGTGAGAGATTGGCGATTGTGTATGGGATTCTCAACACACCCCCTAAAACTTCCATTAGGATATTCAAGAACTTGCGGGTATGTGGAGACTGCCACAGTGTAACAAAATTCATATCAAAGCTTACGGAGCGGGAGATTATTGTAAGGGATTCTAATCGCTTTCATCACTTTAAAGACGGACTTTGTTCCTGTGGTGATTATTGGTGACAAGTTCATTGCCATTTCTTGATTGAGAAATTGATCAACAGTATCGATGCCATTCAGAGGAAATTCTGACTGCCTGGTGTTTTCTCTGTTGGGAGTGAGGTACAGGAGCATTCCTATTTCTTATCTTCAAGTTTTTGTATAATGTTTATGCAATCGTATGCACTTGAGTTTTTGTGGTGAATTCCTTTGTATAAGTTTTATGATAGTGCATTATTAACATTGAACAAATAGTTTAATTATCTATATTAAATTGTTAAATTGAGAAGCATAAATGTTTTAGAGATTCATTTTACTTAATAGATTGTGATATTTGTTGTTATCAATAATAAATATTGAATGAAACTAGGGTTAGTATTCTCATTTTTATTGTCTTTTTTCAGCTCTATTCTTCAAATAAAGATGGAGTGTCTTGGACAAATCCCCTCTTATCTTTTTCATGTCACTAACGAAAATGGAGAGCAGAGGATGAGTGGCTGAGGATTATCTATTTGCCAAACCATGTCCACTTGATTTTGGAAATTATATGGACATACTATATTGTGGAGTGAACTTTCTTGCTAGAAGCTCATGCACTATGTGTTCTGGGAGTTTCATGTCCTTTCTCATTCATCATGTGCCAGATGGCTACATCTCTTTGATACTTACAAGAATTCTGTTTCTATTTTCACTTTTACACTGTAAAAATTCTAATTTATCTCCCTTGATTCTGTACAGATCCTTGCAATAGACACCTAATTACACACTCTTCATGTCTGATCCTGGGAGAAAATATCATCACATTGGTGGTGTTACACTGGTGGTTATATTGTGAATATTCTCTGTTGATGAACCTAAATCTTTAGGTCATGTGTAAGTGCGATGCTCTTTCCTGCTGGAGCATGATCCAACTAAAAGAATCACAAAGCTTTACAATCTTAGTGTCTAGCATCAGAAAAGAAACTGAAGGTAATATGGCAATACCTTTTTCTTGACTTCAGTTCCAGTCTGTTTCTCTGTTTCTTGAATCATGTCTCCATTTAGTTTCTTTCAGTATGTGCTTTCCTTGAGTTGAGTTCTGGAATTCCTGAATTGAATGCATGTCTAGCTAAAGCTTTTTTGCTAATCATAATGAGATATTCAACTGCTCTTGTTCTCTGTCTCAGGACACTGAGAAGAGACTACCTGCTGTGTTTCCGTCTCAGGACGCTGAGAAAGAAGTAAGAAAAGATTGCAAAAGCTAAGGTTAAAGTGTGGCACTTTCAATGTTCACTGGAAAGGAATTTTCTATGTGTAGAAATTAGTTCATCAGCTCTTTCATTGCTTACTATATCCATTTTAATGGCATCTTGTTTTTCCTTGTAGAGGTTTTGAAAATTTTCCTCATAATTAATGTTCCTGAGTAAATCGAGCCTAGATATTTCAAATATGTGGTCCTTGTATTTTGCTAAGCTGGCTATGGCATGCCTCAAATATTACTGGTAGTCTTGCATTGGACTTGCTATCTGTTATCAAAAGTCTGAAAGATTCTAACTTCATCTGGAGATATATGATATGCAAACATGTATGTATGCATTTGTTATGTGATGTGAAATCAGTTACTGCCGAAGAAATTCTAAGTCATCCTGCTCCTGCTATTATTTCCAGATATCAAGCTAACGTATGCATTTGTTATGATATGCAAACATGTATGTATGCATTTATTATGTGATGTGAAATCAGTTACTGCCGAAGAAATTCTAAGTCATCCTGCTCCTGCTATTATTTCCAGATATCAAGCTAACGTTGTAGGTAATTTGACTAAAGGTTTTACCATTGCAGGCAATTGGAGCCAGCGATGGAAAAGAGTCAAAACTGTGGTTCCATGAGGTGAAAAACCAAGAAAACTTCAAAGTGCCATCCCCCCTCCACGGACAAACAGGTAAATAAAACAGAGACAACTTGAGACAATAAGAGTTGCTGCAGAACTCAAATTGTTAAAACTTTGAATTTGTACAAGTGGTGTTAAGCTTTTCTGTATTCTGTGGATGCTGGAAAATCCTCTTGTATCAAATTGTTGGCAGAGCTGCTGCAAATATATAATTATCAGCAAATTTGTTGCTGCCTGGCTTGTACTTGAACAACTGCGTTTAACACCTTGTAGATATGAAATTATTAGTATATATCTTTGATGGAAAATTCTGATCCTTGGTTGAATCTACTCAAATTATGCTAGTTGTATTAATGTTATGGTATGTTAAAATGTTATTGCATACGGGGTGTGTAGTGACCGATGCACGGCTCACTTTAAAATCATAGGTTGTAAGCATTACATTTTTTCTTTTGCTGCATACAAGACATTGTAATTGCAAGTCTGAGCAGACTTAGTTCGGATTGGAGTTTCATATTACTTATTTTCTTACTGATGTGTTGTGAAGAAAGCCAACCTGAGGAATCAGACAGATATTGTTGAACAATGGCAATCTGCTTTTTCCCCTTTATTATTAGTAGTACATCTTAGTGTTACACCTATCCTATTAATTGAAACCACAAGTTTGGTGAATGACATGAATGCAAATTGGTGCAGATTGACAAAAAGCAATTTTAAATCATTGTCTTAGAGTTAAGATATGCATATAGTATTTATTTGTGGTCTGTTTTCTGTGTCTAAATTGTCTTTCCCAAATTATTGATATATTTAATTAACTTTTAATATTTTAATGTATTGAAAGACGTAATAAGTGATCAGTTTTATACACAGAAACAGTGCCCAACAGGGCAATTTTGCCGTTTCTTGAACGGTGGACAAAGAAATGAGACCGTCTTGACTGACAGGTTCGCCGATGGCAGTTAACTAAAGCCCGTGGGCCTAATTAATATATTGCAAGAATTCCGGTGCCGAATGTATATATATTTTCTGGGAATCCTGAGCAAGCACTGCACCGTCACTTAATGCATTTTGCTCTTCCCAATTTCTTACAATCACTTAATTGCAATAAATATAAAAAAAGGTGTTCACTGTTGTACTGTGATTTCTGAAAATATTTTATCCAAAAAAAAAAAAAAAAAGTTGGTCAGGGTTCAAGAATGCTACGATGTAGAGATCTAAATTCGTATTCGAATATGGTAAGTAACTATTTTTAATAATAAAATTTTCAGAATTTTCCATTCTCTCTGTTGAGTAGGAAAATATTGGGAACGTATGACTAAATGTAGTAAAACTTGATTGGAGGACTAAGTTTATCAATGTTATAATTATATGACTAAATGTATTAAAACTTAATAGTCATAGGACTAAATCTATTTTTACAATAGAAAAAAGGACGAAAAATGAAATTTTGCGGACTATCAATCAAGAATTAGTTATACAGTAACAATCATAATTAAATTTAAGACCCCATAATTATTGGATACCACAACTTCAACATTATGATATGATTTAGCCCTCTACAAATATACCAAAATAAGCCCTAATTGACATTGACATTGACATTGGGGCTTCCCAAAAATCAAAATCTTGGAGTTGGTTCCACATATTTTTACCTGTATATAAAGTGTCCTGCAGTTTTAGTTCAGAATAGGGCAACTTGGTACTTCTTTAAGACAACAACATGGAAATGCATGCCCTAATTTAAATAATTAATTGATCACCAGAATCTTAACTCAGAAAATAAACAACTTTAGGATTTCATCTTTCTCCATGATTTGTTGTGATAGTTCATAGTATCATAGAAGTTGCCTCCTGATTTTTTTTTAATCTTTTATTAATTAATTGTTAGGGTTATAACCACAACTAAATTAAAAAAACAATTGGCCTATTTCTTTCTTATACATGACAATAGTTCATTTGTTGCCATAAAATATTTAATTTGACACTAATAAATTACATTGATACCTCCTGATATTATATCAAAATATATAAATATTTCATATCTTTTGTGAAATTACAGCTGCACACCTGCACCCTTCGAGGGACATCAATGAATGCATCTTTTTTTATCGGACATGTCCGTTCAGTGATATTTTTCCAACTTCTATAAATAGGTTCTCTCATTTCATTTCATTCGATAGCATTCTTAAGCAATAAAAGCATTTTCCAAGCATAGTTTTAGTAAGAGCGTTCCAAAATATTTTTTGGTTCATTGTTCTTAAAGTTTGTAGTGCTGCTACTTTGAGATTTTAAATCGTTGTATATTGGGAGATAAATTTTTATTTTGGTGAGCACCAGAGTGGGGCAATAATTATTTTAAAGAAAAAGAGTCAAACTCTTGTCTCGAGTTCATAATATATAAATTCCGTATATATCCTTTATTTTTTTCTAAGAATAATTATATTAAATTGAGAGAGAGAGAGGTTTAATTATCAGTATTTTGAATTGAAGATGAAGATTTATAAAACAAATGAATCGACCCAAAGAATAGAATTTGGGTAAGTTAGGGTTTTTTGAAAATGGTAAAATGCGCTGGAGATATCATAGGGGGGATGTTGGAAGAACAGGGAGCACGTGATCACGTGGCAGCAGAGTTGTGCGCCAGCAAACGACAGACTGATCGCAGCCGTCAACATCAACTCACCACTCACACTGCATAATTCCCAGCTGGCATCTCATTCCTTCCCAGCTGGCACGCACCATTTTTTATTACCGCACCGGATAATTATTCCGGCTCCTTCATTGGTCACTCCTCTTGTTATTTGTTTTGCATAGGATACACACGCCATGATTTATGTCCACGTCAGCATTAATACATATATACTTTTATTTATTTTATTATAATAATACGTTTATTTAAATTATGCTGGATAAATTATTATATAATTATTTGCTGGAAATTTCACATTCTCATTCATTTTATATTACTATTTTTAATATATTAATTGGAATTTAGTGTTTATTATGATTAACATTATAAAAAAAAATTAAATTAATATTACTAAATTTTTGCTATTTCTTAAAGAAATAGTTAAATTGATTAATTAAAAATTTGTATCTAAATATGTTTGCAATATGATGTACAAAATTATCACAACGTGATTGATACGTCGAAATAAATTTGAGGATGATTTTGGTATATTATTTTTATATTTGGTATACCAAATGAATGAAAAAAGGAATTGAACCAAAATTTGATTTAGATGATTTGTAAATAATGAAATTTAAAAAATTAAAATAGAAAAACAACATCTCATTACATAAGAAATATTATTTTAAAGTGTTAAATTTAATTATGAATTTATAAAATATATTGTTGGATGTTTTCATACATTGAGATTATTTCAATAAATACTTATTATTTACATACTTCAGCATACATATAAAAAATACAGAATACAATATATGGTATATATGCTATTATATGATACTTTTTTCCGTATAGTAATATTTAGTAAAACGCATATAAAGATGTTAATAGTGTTATATTATATTTAATAAAATATTTAAAATTTATATTTTTTTACTTTATTTTTGGTAATATATATTTAAATATGTTTTATATTAATATTTATTTTATTTAACCTATTCAAAATAATAAATAATTATTTGACTATAAATCTTGCAAGTATAATTTTACATAAAATCTATTCCGAATCAATTGGGAATAGAATGCCTAATCCCGTACTGGAAAAAGAGAATGAAATTAAGGGTAAATTACATTGTCACCCCTAAAATTAAGTTAAATTACACAAATATCTATTATTTTTGAAAAAATTATAGCTACATCGTTTGAGGGGTGTTCATGTAATATTTTTCAATGGGCGTTTGTGTAATATTTGCCTCTAAATAAAGGATATAGTTGTACTTACACTATAACATTAAGAGGTATAGCTATAATTTAAAAAAAAAAAAAGAAAATATTGACGTAATTTACCTAAATAAATAAATAACATGTATTATATGAATTATTCAAATGCATTCATATTACTACATATCAAATTTTTGGAAAAAATTTATAATAATTTAGACATGGAACTTGTTTTCCCTATTAATAATTTCTACTCATATGCATATAAAATATACGAAAAAATCAGGAGTTCTAATCGATTATTTTATTTTAATTTTGTGCTCTTTTATATGATTAATTAAAGGGTGAATTACAATCGATCTTTCATCAAGTTGAATATAATTATCAATATTTTTTTATTATTTAAAAAATTATAAATACGCTGTTGTGGTTTGAAAAATTACAAATATCCACTCGAATGAAAAATAGTTATGTAGTCCCCTCAAATGACTGTAAGTTATTCTTAAATGTATGTAATTAAAATTTAAAATATCGATAATAATTTGAATTATGTTGATCATGTAGTTCATTTTGCCGGCGTGTTTGGAAATGAAGTCTCATATTGCCTGAAATAATTTAGTCTGTAGTAGAAGTACCATGTGTCAATGCGGTCTAATTCAAATAACGAAGTTTAGGTTCCACGATTTTAGAAGTTATGGATTCGAACCCCACCAACGTGTGAGAGGTTGTTCTATTGTATAGTAGGTGTTGTCTTTTTACTGTGATAGTAGAAATTTTTTAAATATAATTTATCTGATATTGTTGATCAAAATATGATTATTATAGTTGTTATAATTTTTTTATTATGTTATTTAAATATAATTTATTTGATATTATTAATTATCTTTATTAAATATAAATATTCAAGATAAATAATTATAATTAATTTTTTTAAAATAATAATAATTCATCAATTTAACCTAAAAAATAAAAAAAATAGAAGTACCATCCAATTCCCATTAAACAAATCCACGTTTTTGCATACACATAGATAGATGCATATAGATATAGAGAGAGAAACTGCGTACATACAAATATATGAATGTTGAGTGAGTGAACTTTTGTTGCTACCATTTCATACACAGTGAAACCCAATCTCCCTTTCTTTTTCAACAAAATATACTCCCAATAATAGCTAGCTAACCTCTTCCTTCTCAAGAAAACAAGATATGGGTCTTTCAAGATTCTGTTCGGCCCTAATCCCTGCCGTTGCCTTCTTCCTCGTCGTCCTTCACTCGCCGTTGATGTCCCTCGGAATCCGTTCCTTCCCCAACACTGGTGGGTTAACGGTAACGGACTCTCACTTCAGGGATCACTTTGGGTTCGCCGAGGCGCCGGACTATCGCAACGGCGTCGACTGTCCTTTGACATTGACGTCGTCGTCGTCGTCCGGCGACTCAGTGACTTCATGTGACCCGTTGCTGGTTCACGTGGCGATGACCCTCGACTCCGAGTACCTCAGGGGATCAATGGCGGCGGTGCACTCAGTCCTCCGTCACGCCTCATGCCCGGAACACATTTTCTTCCATTTTATCGCTGCAGAGTTCGACCCGGAAAGCCCCCGGGTCCTGACCCGACTTGTGCGCTCAATATTCCCTTCTCTCAACTTCAAAGTCTACATTTTTCGGGAAGACACAGTCATCAATCTCATCTCTTCATCCATTCGGTCAGCACTGGAGAACCCGCTGAACTATGCCCGGAATTATCTGGGCGATATCATCGACCCGTGTGTGAGCCGGGTCATTTATCTGGACTCCGACATTGTATTTGTAGACGATATACTGAAGCTGTGGGGAGTGAAAATGGGAGAGGGGAGGATAATCGGGGCCCCGGAATATTGCCACGCGAATTTCACCAAGTACTTCACGGACAGCTTCTGGTCCGACCCGGTTCTGACCCGGGTATTCAAGTCCAGGAACCCGTGTTACTTCAACACGGGGGTTATGGTGATGGATTTGGAGAAATGGAGGGAGGGGCATTTCCGGAAGAAAATAGAGAACTGGATGGAACTGCAGAGAAAGAACCGGATATATGAGTTGGGTTCATTGCCCCCATTCTTGCTGGTTTTCGGTGGGAATGTGGAGCCCATTGATCATAGGTGGAATCAGCACGGGTTGGGTGGGGACAACGTCGCGGGATCATGTAGGGCGTTGCATCCTGGTCCAGTGAGCCTGCTTCACTGGAGTGGAAAGGGTAAGCCATGGGTGAGGCTCGATGAGAAGAGGCCTTGTCCGTTGGATTACCTCTGGGAGCCTTATGATTTGTTCAAGGGTTTGAAAGGGAAGGTACAACATCATCAGCATCAGGAACAATACTTGCAATTTGCCTAGTCATCTGGTTCAATTCTTTGATTTGCTGTGTACAGATTGAGGGTGGGTCATAACATTTTGTTAATTCTTTTTCTTTTATTTCTCCCCCATAAAAAAATATTACCACTCATCATTTGATTGATCCACATTAAATTTTTAGAGTCAGAGGAACCAATTTTGGATTTTACATTCATTCATATTGTACCAAAGATGACTACGAATAACATTTAGTTGTTCGATATTTACTTTTGCACCCGATGGTAACATTGTGTACAACTCGAATCCTTTACTTTGCTCTAATAATTTTATTTAATATTTTAAGTATAAATGTAACAACAAAATATTTTTTTAAAAATAAATTTATTGGCAATGATTTCAAGAAGTTAACAAAAATTATATTCAAATTTCAGGAGGAGTGATGCTATTATTCAAATATAAATGAGAAAAAAGAATAAAGAAAAATAGGCACATGGTAGAACCTGTCTTTTGGTGTATTCAATTGGGCAAGTGATGAAAATTTTTAAATATTTATGGAAATGCAATTTTATTTATTTATTTTTGAATTCTTGATTTGGTGTTGCATCACATGCATTTCCCGAATAGTCACAGCAGCCATGAACACTGTGGTGTGAGTAAAGAAATTCAAACAAATTATGACCGTTGGCATGTCCATTTATACCTATTATTTATGCCTATTCAATGCACATTGTCCTACCAAACTTTATTTTCTAGAACACTAAATTACAATTATTAGACAAATTAAAACATGGGGAGTATCAATATTTCAAATATAAAGGCATAAAAATGGTTGTTTTATCCTCCTAGGTTCCTCCTAATTTTAATGACATCTTGGCCAGTTACCTTGAACCCCTTCTTCAAAACATCGTCAGGCATTGGAGGGTTCGATGTGAATGTGGCAACAGACGAAATTTGGGCACCTGGGTTTTGGCTGCTCAGCCCCGATACAGCAAGTGCTGGCCTCATAAAGTCTGTATTGTACAAGAAATGAATTAGGCCTTTTGGGAATACGAAACAATCACCAGGACGGCGTAGTTGTTGAGTGTGGAGGCGATTCGAGGTGTCTACAAAACCGACCAAGAGGGAGCCCTCGAGCAGAATGGTCACCTCCGAGGCTCGAGGGTGGGCGTGGGGTGGGACGAGACCGTTAACTGCAATGTCGATACGTGCTAGGACTAAACCAAGAGTGTTGAGCCCTGGTAGGTTGTTGGTGTTGGTAAGAGTAACGTTGAAGTTAAATTGATTCATATTACCAGGCTCGGACAAGGCAGACGTGGCAAAATGGGATGCCAATGCGTGATCTGGATTGATGCATGGTACACCATTTGAGAAGAAATCACGGGGATGTTTTGTATCCGCGACGCAATAATCATTAAGCGGCTCCGGATCAGCTCTTCCCAAACTTGAAAAAGAAAATAGGCCCAAGAGGAGTTTGAGCAAGAAAACATAGTTGATTTCCATGATGAATTTATAGACCTTAATACGAGGAAAGTAGACAATTCTTGTTTTGGGACATAAACATCATCAAACAAAGATTATAACTTTATATATAGTAGCAAAAACCAAGTTACATTTTCATGAAGTAGCTATTGATTATTAATCCACAATCATAATGTCTATTTGAGTAGCTTTAGAGCATTGTATGAGGAGGAAAGAAGGCAAGTCATTGTGGTGGTCTGAAATTGACAAAAGAACACAAAGTGAAAGTGAGGTTTAAGCACTAGATTTCAACCTTTAATTGGGTATATTTGTCCAAAAAGTTCACTTTGTTACCACTCTTGAAGAGGTTATTGGGCTATGGCCCATTGATATTTAACTGGTCTTCAAAGTTAATCTTGGGCCACACTTACAATTGTAGGCCCATAATGAAAAAGATGTTCAAAGAGTTGAAAAGTCTCTGGAACTTTCTAATTCACCTGTAAATCCACTCATCCACATGAACTGGACCCTTCAACCTCATCTCATAATGAATGAATGAAACAAAGTTCAATGAACCAAGAAATCACTCTCAATCCTAAAACTCTAATAACCTTAATAAAATCAAGGGTAAATTATATTCATATTTTTTAAAATTATGTTAAAATATATAAATATTTCTCATTTTTTATAAAATTATAACTACACTCACTAAAAATATTAGTATAATATTTTTCAATAAATATTCATGTAAGTGGTCTATTTCAATCTAATTTCAAAGATCATCAATATAATTTATCGCAAAATCAAAGTGCCAATAATAATTCTTATACTTGTAAATGATGACTTAATGTTCTTATAGAGCCAAGCTTGTTTAGACATTTATCATTTTTTTATTATTATTATTATTATATGAAAATTCCATATATTTATTATTATTATTATACTTATATGAAAATTCCATATAATATATATAAATTGAAGGGTAAAGTATATTGACATACCTTAAAGTTAGATCCAAATATATAAACATTTCATGTCCTTTGTAAAATTATAAGTACAGTCCACATAAGATGTCACTGAATGTACCTTAGGGGATATTTGTGTAATTTTTTTTCATTAAATATAAAAAATACTTGTAATTACAACTGAATCGTACTTATAATTTTCTAAAAAAAAAAGAGATGTTTGTCTATTTAAATCTAACCTCGAGTGATGCCAATGTAGTTTACCCTAAATTTATACTACAAATCTTTTTATGACTAAATGAACGAGCTTGGATGATAAAGAACCAACTGCAAGAATATGATACTTTTATATATATATATATATATATATATATTTAAATTTATGACGTCAGTTCGAACTGATTTTGAAAATATTTTTTATACTAAATTCTAGAATTTTCAAGATTATAACAAATTTATGCATACACAAAATTGTAGTTTTTAGCAATTGTAAAATAATGCATAGTTAGGAAGGAATATTTAGCAAATAATTTGAAATTAGTGTAATGAAAATGCCCTTTTTACCATTAGTTCCATTAAATAAATTTCCAAGGAAAAAGAAATAGTTTAGTCCAATTGAATTCCAAGTGCAAGGGGGTCCACACGTGTCCCAACTCCACCTCCATTATTGATCAGAAAGATCTCGCACGTGCCAACCCATCTCTCTGTTTTTCTCCCCTCTCTTGACTGGCACTGCACTTCACTCTTTTCTTTCCTAGTGGGCCTTGAAAAGCCATCTCTATCTACCCACCATCTCATCATTATCTTCCATCTTGACTCTCTTTCGAGTGTTTTCATTACAAAAATCTTTAGGTAAACACTCAATCCAACTCACCCATTTTTCTTTATTTTCTCGTCAGTTTAGTACACTTTATGTCGTAGTCTGTGGGTTAAATATTTTGTTTTTTTGGTGAAATGTGGCATTTTTTGTTAATCTTTTAGGCGTTTGAGGTGAACCCATCTCGTACTTTGTTCATTTTTTAGATTAGTGTTCAAAGATAGCACTTTTCGAGCTGTGAGAGAAAGATCAAAGGCAAAAAAGCCGCATTTTTTGTACTTTGTTGTATGAGTATTATTGCAACTTTTTTTACTGTGTGTGTTCTTTTGTTTTCCCGTGCACTTGTTTCTGTGCTGATGATTGAGGTTTATCTGTTTCGGACCTTCCAGAAGAACCAGAAACAGACAATTGTCTTTTTTAACTGCGAAAAGTTGTAATTTTATGGATGATTGTTGCAGTGGACAAACATAGCACATGCGTTTGTTTTCAGTGCTTGCGTTTTCGTCGTCCCCTTTTGGTCTTCATTGGGATATCATTCCTGTTCTTGATTAGTTCTGTGTGTTGATGATTTCCCCATACTTGGGCTCAGCCCATGGTTTTAACTTTGTGGTTAGATTTCTGATTGGTCTCTATGGATATCTGAAAGTTGATGGATGAATCTTTAGATTAAACATGTCACATGGAAGACGAGGTGCTCCATCTATGTCCTTCAAGTAGTTAGGATTGGCCCGTTTGGTTAAGTTTATCCTCCCGATTGGTTGTTCCTTTTAGATTTCGTCATAGATGTTTAAGATACTACATCATAGTTGCAACATTCCTGAGCTTGTCATATTCAATGCTGTAAATCTTTGTTAGTAACAGTTCTGATTAAAGTTGAGATCTCGTGTTACGAAACAGATGGGTGAATCTGTGAAATCTGGTGCTGCTAGACTGGAAGTTTCAGTTTCATTTGGTAGGTTTGAGAATGATGCACTTTCTTGGGAGAAGTGGTCATCATTCTCTCCAAACAAGTATTTGGAGGAAGTTGGAAATTTATCGACGCCTGGATCAGTAGCCCAGAAGAAGGCATATTTTGAAGCTCACTACAAGAAGATTGCAGCTAGGAAAGCTGAGGAACTGGAGCAGGAAAAGTCGACGGACCCCGTTACTCCAAGGCCAGATATATCAAGCAAGGAAGATTATGCTGAAACTACATCAGAGGTAGATACTAAATTTGGTTTGTCCAATGGAGAGAAATTAGTTGCAGTTGTGCAGGAATATGAAGCCAAATTTGGTTTGTGCAATGGTGAGAAATTAGTTGAAGGAGTTGCAGAGGAAAATGAAGCTGGTGCCGATGAGGCAAAAGATGATGCTGCTAGGTCATCTGAAGGGGATGATCAGAGTGCCTGTACCAATGCTTCAATCAACGCAATCACTTCAAAGGAGGAAAAAGAGGATGATGCTGTTGCTGTCGAGTGTGAAACCTCTGCAATCGAGGAACCCAAGGATGAGTTGAATGGTAATTTGGATGAACCGGAATTAAATGTCAGAAAAGAAGCTGTGTTGGTTGGTCTTGAGACTCCTCGGAAGGGCTCTCAACCAGTGGAAAAACCTTCAGAAAGAAAAAAGGGCAGAGAACAATCAAGCAAAGTGAAAAAGGAAAATTCTAAGTTGAATTCACGGCCTATTGCTCAAAAGGTAAAAATATGAATGTATTTGCTTCTTTTAGTTAGAGTAATCCAGTATTCAACCTCTGTAGTATTCTGTTGGTTGATTTTGGAAATTGAATTATCGGTTTCTGGTTTTTAGGTAACTCCAGCAAGAAAGGAAAGAACTTTGGCTGGGACAAAGAAGAATGCTGTATCACCTGCAGCTAAACCATTGCAAACGTCAACTCCTATATACTCAAAGCGAGCCTCAACTTCCACACCGGTATCTGCCTCTCAGTCCTTGAAAAAGAAGGTGAACGGGTCACCAATATCAAAAAGTAAGAATTCTCCTGTTGGAGAAAGCAAGAGAGCAGCTCCTACATCCTTGCACATGTCTCTTAGTTTGGATCCCGGGAAATCTTGTGGTGCTCTCTCCATGGATAGGAAGTCATTGATAATGGAGAAAATGGGAGATAAGGATATTGTTAAGCGAGCTTTCAAGACTTTCCAGAATCGTACTAGTGTATCTACAACTGAAGAAAAACCAAGTCCTGTGAAGAGTGTACGTAATTTAGTTTTGATCTTTTAACCTTTCTTTGTCATCTACTTGTGCTATTATTCTTTCTCTTCTGGGGGTGGATGTGACAAGTTCTGATGTTCTACTTGTACATGTACATACTGACAGGTGTCGTCTACTGCATCTGAGCCAAAGATTTCCACTTCCCACACTCCTAGAAAGGGGAATGAAGGGTAATCCTTACTCTCATCTGTTAGAAAACTATCAATATAGGCCATTAATTTATTAGATTCAGACTGAGAACAATAGAAATACTATATTCTACATGACAAGTTTTTCATTTCAGTTATAAGTCCATTTTTACATTTTACGAGGTTAGCTCAACCAACAGGGTTACAAGGAACTCACCCATCTATGCAATCATGATTATATCTCCTTCATTTTCGCACTTGTAATTTTTTTTCACTTGATACATTGAAAAACTATTATGATAGCAAGATGCTTCTATTAAGTATTCTTAGTAGATAGTTGTTGTTTGGAAATCTCGCGTAACTGGACCTCTTTCTTTTCTAGTGACAGATTCTTTTTTAATACTTAGAATAATTCATTTTAAGAACAAATCATAAACTTGTATTTCTGATACACATATTGATCTAGAAAGTCTAACCGTCGACTTTAATCCTATGATCAAATCATTTGGTCTTTTCCTTTGCACTGGTTCAAATCTTACTTTGGACGTGTAACTCATTCATCATTTGAACTGTAGATTGAGGAAGGATGCTGAAAAGAGGGCAACTCAAAGGAGTCAATTGGGAACTAGATCAAATCCTCTGCCCACAGGGTGAGATTTTGAGATCTGTTCTCTAACCAATGATCATGCAAAAATTCATTTGTGTTTGTTTTGGGTCAGTAGACATAATATTGTCACCTTTCTTCCCCCCTACAAGCTACTTGTGAAATTACACTGTCATTTAAAATTTCACACAAAAAGCAGTTTCTACTGACTGAAATGCTGCATCAATGAACTAATAATCAAACTTCTTTACATGTAATATCTGTTTCCTCAGTATGTAAAAGTATGTTTTCAGTATGTCTTTAATTGGCTATGGAATTATTTAAGTTTGATAAGTCCTAACTGGAATGGAATGGTCAATTGCGCATAGAGTTTAAACAGAACAGGGTTTCTCTAACTATAATTTAAAGCACAAGTATTCATTTTTCTACAGTACATGCTGCAACTAGTTTGCTCAATAATGCAGGCAATGCTACTAGAAGTACCAATTTACAAATTTTGCCTGTTTGTTTATGGTGGGGGGAGGGAGGTGTTAACTGAACTAGTTAGTTGGTGAAAATAATGCCTACAAGGAGTTGACGCCCTCAGCTACGGCATGGTGCAGTTGTTTGCTTCTTTTGTACTCAATCCTTCCTTTAGTTTCTTCTAGTTGTGTCTCAGAATTTATTTTCATGATCTTCATACTCTTGAGTTGTTGTATTATAGTTTTTCGTTCCCAGTAGAATGTTATCTTTGGTTGAATCTATTATGAGTATTCTTATCCAGAATGTATTATTTTATTCCTTATTTGGATTTCTATAATTTGATAATCAAATTTTCAAGTTAATAACAGATCACATACAGTCTCTGGACTGGAAAGGAAAAATACAAAGGCAGTCTCACCCACTACTGGCTTGAGAAATGATGAGAAAGCTGAAAAGCGGAAAGAGGTATTTCCAACAACCCTGCCCTTCTGCTTGTGGCTTCTGCATGTGAATCTGGTGTCATTTTGAGTTATTTATTTAAGTAAACAAACTTGAAGCAGTTTCTAAAGAAGTTGGAGGCAAAATCAATCGCCAGAGAGACAGAAAAAGCTCAGCTTAGTAAATCAAAGGTATGCTTTTATTTCTGCAGTAAGATCTAGAAGACTACACCATTGTCATTTACTTGACCTTTGAACATGGTAAATATCAAGCTCTAAGACATAGTTCGTACTCCTGACATAAGCTTCATATGAATCGTGCGCCATGTGTATTAACTTATACAGAAGACAAATTTAAAGGAGTGACAGAGAATTGGCGGTGTGGGGGTATCTTGGTATGGGATTATTTTTGCCAAAAATCATTCAGATCTTGAATAGTCTGACTAGATAAGAAACAAGAAATCTATTATGAGATGCTTATTAGAAAGAGACACATGCCGTTAAAGTTTGTATTTGGTAAAATCACAGATTGATTTTCTTTCTTAAATGAATCTGCAGGTGGGTGTTAGCACGAGATCTGTCAACGGCCTGTCCCTGAATCGGTGAAGATTGTCTTCAAACATTTCCAGGTTGAGGAGAATCACATCTTCACAGAGAACATTTGCTGAACATGCTGGAAAGTCAAGCACCTGACAAGAACTGGCTTCTTGATGGAATCCAGACTTACTAATGAGCAGCAGCAGTTTTTGCAGTAAGGAAGATTCATATCCCTCCTGCCGTGAGGTCATATATCTTGCTTAGGAGATTAGAGCTTAGGATGTACTAGTTTCTGCATATACCTGCGTGGAGAAACTCAATTCTGTTTATCTTATTCGTGGGAGATCGTTTGTATATAGAAGGTTATATTTGTTTGTGTATCAACAGAGAGTTTTCTCATCAAAATGAGGCACCATAATGTGTATTGTACTAGCACATTCCAACCCTATTAAATTTGATTCCTGGTAGAACATTTTCGACGCTTATTTGATGGTGAGATTGTGACTCGCCGTTGCAGACTAAAGATGGTAGAAGAGCAGCAGTGACTGCTATTGAGTAATTCTGTGAAAAGAAATGTCTTCTTGTACCACTCATCCAAGACCGTTAGATGAAAGGAGAGTAGGTGATGAGAACTGCCCTTACCAATGATATGGAATTGTTAGAACATGTCAGTTTATTGCAAATGTTGTATATTAATAAGATGCTGTGCTTTTACTATAATCTGGTAATCTGTAGGCAGCTATTGGTAAAATATGTAGGGGCTGTTTCATTGCCTGATGCAAGATCCTTAAGAGATCATCTTCAGTTGCATATTTCAAAATAAATTATCTCCATGAAATATAAGCCAAGAGAATAAAAAATTCTGACCATTGTTCTGAGATATGATCTTGTCAGGACTGCAAAGATGTAAAACAAAGCAGGTAACTAATGATTGGAAAAAAAATGAACTCTTTTCCTTTCTATACAAATCAGAATAACAATGGAAAAGAATCTTACACTTGAAGAATTAGAACAACAAATTAAAGCATTTGCAGTGTCAATTTTCTTCCTTTTTTGTCTATACAAAACTCAAACTCCTGTCGCTTTCATTATCATACCTCTGAATCATTATCCGAGTCATTAGAACTGCTCATGGAACTCTCTGACATAAAATTTGCTGGAAGCTTTGGGAACCTGAAAACTCTGGGAGATCCAGGTGATGACGATCCAGCAACAGATGATACAGGTTTTCTCTTCTGCACATTTCTTGCAATGTCTATACAAACCTGATCAACCATTCCCAGGAAATCTCTAACTATGACAAAAAGCTGAAAAGGATTCGCTCCTTTATCTTTGGACGATCCCGCTTGATAGTAATCTGTTGTTTTCTTGACGATCTCCATCACTCTTGTTTGCTCTTCCTTGAGTACTTTTACTTCTAATTCAGCGGTATCAAGAAAACCATTCATCTCGCCTGCAAATCCTCCATCAGGTCTGCATTTCACCACTATTGTTCGTGTTTCCACCACTTGAGCTGCTAATGCGGAGCTTGTTTTGACAAGGAGATCGAAGTCCAATGTGGCTGCCTTTTTCACGTTTGTGAATTCGGCGCTTAGGCCACCGATCACTGGCAAACCGAGCATCATGTATTCCCTTTCTTTATCATCTTTGGACGCAAACTGATCGAGGCTTTGGCTCCCAGAATTGCTGCTCTGACTACTTGTCCTGCTCAAACTACGGTTTCTGTTAAGCACACAGCGTTTGCCCTCTGCCCTGACGACTTCTTGGACGACAAACTGAAGCAGAGTTGTTTTTCCATCAGAGCTTTTCACATCAGATAGTTTCCTCAGAGCAGTAAGGTTGAAAGCTTGTGCATTTCCTCTGGATGTCCCTGCATTTAACCGATTCCCAGCTTTAAGCACTGCTTCCAAGAGTTTCAAGAAGAGCCCTCGAGTTCTGAGTTCTTTGCATGCTGATTCAAGAGATTGTAAGGATCCCTTGATCTGTGAAACCTCAGTGTCATAGTTTAATCTGAAGAGCATGGCACTGAAACGAGCGAAGGCAGATGGAACGGCTTTAAGGAGATGATAGAGGAAGGATTCAGCATCAGCAAGTCTTGTGGGATCTCCATCGAATGCAAGGATTTCAGATGCTTCTTCATTAGTTGGAGCTATTCTTGAGAGCTTTTCTATTGTATCGGAGTTTAGGCCATGTCCCTCTATTAGTGCATCAATAATTTCTTGTCTGGAGATGCCAAGAGACTTGAGCACAATTGCTGTGTTTTGGGATTTACGGGTGTCGAGAATGAAAATCTGAGAGGGGGGACCTGATTTATCTCCACTTGGGCTCGCTGATCTCCCGTCTCGTTGAGGAGACTTTCTGTTCGTGGCAACGTATCCGAAGAGTGCTTCCATAAGATCACCATCAAACCTGCATTCACATAAGGTAAGTTGGACCTCATATAAGAATAACAAATAAAAAGAGGTGAACAGAGTATAGTAGTTGAGGGTCATTACTTGAAAGAGCCCTTATCAATTTTGTCCCACACCATGGAATGCTCTACATTTGGATTCACCTTATCCCAATGCAACGGCTTGAGTTTCACCTGTCCATTCCCATTGCTCGATGTGTCTTCTCCAAGTGAAGACGAGCGCTTGCTAGGCTCTCCCTTAGGCACAGGTGGTGGTTTCAATGACGAAGCTGCGGAACCAGAACTAGGTGGCGGTGGTGGTGGTGGAGCAGGACCTTTGTTTGATGGAATAGGTGGTGGAGGAGGTGGTGCCGCCACTTTCCCTTTCGGAACCGCCCCAACAGCCAGCGGTATCTGCGGTGGCACCAGTGGCAATGATGACAGAGATTGTGGTGATGCTCCTGGTGGTGGAGGTAAAGTTGCATTTTTGACAAGTTGAACTGATGAATATTGTTTTCCCTCAACTCTAACAGCCATCTGAGTTGAAACTGAAGGTGTTTTCTTGAATATCTGCTCTTCATTGTCTCCCCAAATAGGACTTTGAGAAGTTGAAGACTTTCCCCTAAGCAAAGGAGCTTCTTGTACTGGTGTCCTATACCTCCTCTCTCTGTCACTAACCGTTCTCTTCTCTTCCTCTTCTTGCTCATCACTCAAGTTCTTATAATACTGTTTCTTGAAACTACTCCTGTTTTCTCCCTCTTGTAACTTCCTCCAGTACAGCACATCCAAGCCATCCTCATCAACAATCACTCCCTTAACGTTACCGTTGAACCGCATAAAATCACCATTTTGGGGCGCCACGGCGTTAGTCCCTCCATGAGCAGCAGCAGCAGCAGTGCTACCGTTCTCCCTCTTCCGTCTCGAGTACCTTAGCAGGAAAAAGAAGAGAAGCCCGGATAAGACCAGAGTGCTAGCAGCTGTCACACCGATGGCCTTCCCCACCGCCGACCTTGTTGATGATCTACGTTGCGGTTGTGGTGGTGGGATTGAGGTGGTTGGTGGAGGGATGTTAGGCTGATCATTTACCGGAGTAGGTGGCGGTGGAGAAAATGGATAGTAAGTCTGGATGTTTTGTGGAGAAGTTGATTGAGAAAAAAATTGAGGAATATCAGAAATGAAGAGGAGAATGAAGAGACAGAGAATTGTGGGTGGGTGGAAATGTGCAGCCATGATCACCAGCAGCTTGTAAAGAATTGAAGAGTTTCTGAAGTTGAACCACTTCTTTTCTGATTTGTTTTGATCATTGCTTAATGATTTTGCTTTGAGGAATACTGCTTTTCTTTTCTTGGTTTGGTTTGGTTTGGTTGCTGAAAGTGTCAAAGGAGAGCAGTTGGCTGTTGTTTTGGGTATATTTAAGCCTTCCCGGGCTTCTTGGGCCGAAATGACTAAAATGCCCTTGTATCGAGTTTTTCTTACAAAGCCCTGACGAAGAAAAATGACGAGAATCAGGGTTAATATTGGAGTTAATTCAGACCCTCTGACTACTACATTCAATATTTTGTGCACTGTACGTATGATCAAGATATATATGTTGAACGTGTATTTTACTAATTAAATTATCGTTAATACTCGGTGATTAAGGGATGTGGAAATGTTCCTCCATCCCTCTTCATGATTTAATCTTCAGTTAAACTTCCAATGGCGGAATTTGTTGAATTAGTGTGATCTTACCGAGTAATCTTTTTGTTTAAGAATTAAACATAGGATTATTATATTATTAAGGGAGGATTAAGAACACGACAGCGATGTCTTACACGGAATAAGGGGAGAAAGTCAGAAGGAAGACTCCATCAAATAAAGACACAATTCTGCGATTTTAGGTCATGAGCCATGGAAGAAAGAGTCATTTGTAGTCCACAAGAAATAGTCCAAGTCTTTTGTATGGTTCTACATTGCCAAGATGCATTGAGATGGACTTCTTAAAAATATCGCAAGCTGCTCACGATGTCTTAGACTAGTGATTAAGGTTGAGATTTTATGAACAAATTCTAGTTCCATCGAACGTGTGAGTATTTATTTGTCTTCACTTTGCAAATTTATTGTAATTTGCTCAAATGATCATAGTGATACTAATGTATTGATTGAACTGATATATCAGTGTTGCTCAATTTATTGAAATATAGATATAATCATGTAATTACCATTTCAAAAGAAAGAAAAGAAAAGAGCACAATCAAGATTATTATTAATTAATTTAAAGGGCAAAATTTGGGAAATTTTAATTTAGATCAGGCTCGATCATATTAAATTTAGTCAATTGTTGATTGTACTACACTTGCTATGTAATTGATGTTCAATTTAAAATGAGAAATAAAATGATCATTCACGTGATAGGTATAATAGGATTGGCAAAAAAAAAAAAAAATAATAATGGGGATGGGTAAAATGGTCTAATTAAAGAATTTGGACAAGATTGTCTTGTGATGATAATTGGAATTGAGTGGAAAAAGTAAGAATTGTTCTCATGCAAAAAGATGGAGGTGGTTCACCTAAATACTTGCCCCCCACCCTCTAAAAAAATACAAATGGTCAAGAATCCAAGAAAATAGTTCCAGAACAATTTTTAGAGAGAAACAAGGAATTTTTACACAAAAAAAATTTAAAAAATAGAGAGAAGTACGGAAGAAATGTACCATAATGTTTGGATTTGTTTTCTCAGTATTTTGTTGTGTTTTATGGAGATAGAAAGGGAAAAATAAAGATATATGTGTGTATGTTGGAGATAGTATGTATGTTTGATTTGTTTATGGAGATAATTTTGAATAAGTATTGTATGTTGAGTATTGTATTTTGAGAGACAAAAATTACTATTTATTGTCAAATCATGTCTTTTTTATATATATTTATGTATATGTATGTGTGTATATATATATGTAGGTATTTATGTTAAAACAATTTAAAACACCTAAATAAAGTAATTTTAAATGATGACAAACATTGAGTATGTTCTGACTCGCCCTGAAAATAACTCAAAAATGAAAACAAACATAGTGTACATATTTCAGCCTATTTGTTAGCGTATTTGTTGTCAGGTCGTTCTTGTAATTCAGAATCCAAATAATTCAGCATACTAATAAGAGTTGGACATTTCAGCAACCTCCAACCAGACTAGCACAATGCGAATACAATTGAAAACAATGAAGTGGTTGGAGGAAATGGAAAGGTTAATTTAGGCAATTTGCACTATTACAAATTGCACGATGATGATGAACGGAATTGACATTTTGGATGGTTTGAGGTTAGAGAAGTGTGTGTGTGTGTGTGTGTGTATGTGAAGTCAACCAAACTAACACAGATCTGAATTTGGAATTGGAATATGTTATAAAATTGCAAAAGTGCTTTTCCTGATTTCTCTGACTTTTTGCTTTTCTTCTTCTTCTGGGCCACATTTAATTTGTTATTATGACTTCAAATTCAAACTTTGGGATGGGTTGTTGACAATTTATAGTTTTCATAACTTTGGTTGGCGCCATTCAATGCTGTACATAAATAATTCTCATTCATCAAACTCAATTTATCTTTGGTGAAATTTGAAAAGTTGAAAAAAGAAAATCATTATAAAAAAAGAATTCATGAAAAATCTTCTTGGTATTCGAAAAATGATGCAATTTGCCTCCTTATCTAGACGGGTTTTTTGTGTTATGGTTGTATTTTCTTTTTTGTAGGGATTTTTTTTGAATTTTTCTATTTTTGTAGGGGGTAAATTGCATTTAACTCGAGTAAGTTGTAAAGAAAGCTGTAAGTTAGGCAATAGTAAGAGTTGAGTGTGTTTGAAAATAAAAGTTAAAACTGAAAAATGCTGTTTGAAAAAATAATTTAATATTTATGGTTTTATTAATGAATTGTAGCAGTTGGTCGAGGGTTGCTTAAACTTTTGACTTAAATCAACTTAAGTTAAATAATTTAAAAACAAAAACGGTAAAGAAAAGACGCTTATTTTTTTATAATAAGTTGAGAAGCGCTTATTTTAAATGCTTGCAAGCACCCCTTTTTCGTCAAATTATGAACTTGTGCAAAGATTATGAAAAGAAAGATAATCATAAGATATGAGATTTAAAAAACTCGCGTTGCTCAAAATCGATTTCTACTAAATTGTTTTGAGTGAAAAATAACAATAAAGGTCACATATCAATTATTTATAATAAAAAGTATTGGAAATTACAACTTTACCCTGACAAAGGATTTTTTTTTTTTTTTTTTTCACGAGTGCAGAGTTTGAATGTAATGTTAAGTCAAATTTTAAATAGGAACATCCATGTCCTGATCGATTTGGATTTTCTATTTGTAAATTACAAGGGGTTTTCTTTATATTTGTCTTGATTATAAATACCTTTTCATTGTTTGAAAAATTACAAATACCCCCTTGAAATTACAAATATCCTAATATATACCTCCTGCAATGAGTTGTTCTAAAAAGGTATTTGTTACGATATTTATAATTTTATAAAAATATTTATAATTTTTCAAATAAAATCTCAAAGGAACTCATTGCAACTTACGTTGACATATAATATCATAGTACATAAATTTCAAGAAAAAGTTTTATTACCTGATAATTATGTATTAAATGCAATATAATAACAATAAAAGATCCAAATTGATGAGGACATGACGGTTGCTATTTAATTCTTCCCGTGAATTCATTTACTGCAATGGATAAGAACAAAAAATATACAAATCTATAAATATAGGGTGTTTTATTTAGGGTAAATTACAACCATTTTCCTAAAATTTGGCATAATTATGAATACCCTCGTTATTTAAAAAATTACAAATACTCCCCTCAAATTAAAAGTAATTGTGTAGTTCCTAGTGGTGAAGTGAACATTACTATTTTACCCTATTTGAATTTTTTTAAAAAATAAAAAAAAGTATTTGAAAAAATATAAAAAAAAATTAAGGATAGATAAAATAAATAATCTAGAGGGAATATTAATTTATAAAAATATTTAGAAAATTATAATTTATAATCCAAAAGGGCATTCTGGTCAGTTCACCATTAAAATTGGATGGCAACCTAACGAAATAGGTTCGTAGTGAGACGGATGTTAAAATCAGAGTATTTGTAATTGTTCAAACAATAAAAAAGTATTTATAATTATGTCAAATTTCAGGAAAAATGGTTATAATTTATCTTTTTATTTATTATATATGAGAGCGTCCATTTATTGACATGGATGGTATGATGATATATTGAAGGTGAAGTTATTACCTATGTTGTCAGTTAAAGACGAGGTTCTATTAACAAGTTTGAGTCGATAGAATTGAATTTATTAAAAAATATAAGTATTTATCTTATTTTATGTGAATTTATCGAATACAGAGGTTTATAACTGTCCTAAAACTTACTGGGAATCATCATTTTACCTATCATCAACTTTCACAATCCAAGTTTATATTTTGGGGTAGAAAAACAAACTAAAAATGTTAATTTTATTTTCATATATTTAAAAAAGTTGAGTTTGAGTTTAATTTATTACTAATTTAAATTGATTTTGCAAGTTGTGCACTATTGGTAAATAGATTTAATTTCAAATTCAAATTATAAGTTAAGTTGCCGGCCAAATGATGAGGTTTGTAATTAATATATATGAATAATTAAATTAAGTAGAGATTATAAGTAATATTTAATTTTTTTCATTATTATTATTATTATTATTATTCAGTGAGATTGGAATGGGGCCAAAATGGGCCTATTTGAGATGGGCCAAATTTAAATAAAAAATTCCATGGATGGAGTTACATAAGTATAGGTCAAATCATACTAATTATTTTTTATTGATTTTTACTCCTCGGCCCAATATATCTTTGTAATATAATATTATCACAATTAGTTAACTAACAAAAAATATTTAATTGAAACTATATATATATGTGTATATAATCACTTATCATGAAAAAATAAAAGTAAAAATGAAGAATTGGTCAACCACTCCACAACATGCACATCTCATACCATTCTTCTTTAATTTTGTATTCAATCAATTTCAAAAATTAGATCGGAGCCCATACCCCCCCCCCCCCCCCCCCCCCCACCAAAAGAATGATATAAATTATCAAATACTTTTAAGGATATATGCACTTTTTTATAAAATGGACTCAATTCGATCATATCATTGCTTGTCTAAACCGTCCAATCTGGTCCTCAATCTACAATGTACAACTATTCACATCATATTGATATGACAAGTCCAAATAAATCAAAAGCGATAAGTGCCTCGCTGCTCCATTGCTAGACTTGTTCAATTGAGTGTTTTTGTTGCAATACCGAATATTATCGGACCAAACTATCTGACCTTAGTAACATAAGGTAATAAGTGGAG